>NW_004567110.1:56985528-56992901 GCF_000260355.1 Condylura cristata | reverse complement strand
TCCAATGATAATGTGCTTTATATTTTCCTTTTGTTGATGGGATAAATAATGCTGACTGACCTACATATGTTGAAACAAACTTGTTTCCCTGAAATGAATCCCACTTGGTCATGATGGATGATTTATTCATTAGAGATAGAGGGCTATTGTTTTCTTTTTTCATTTCTTCTTTTTGTGTGTGTGCTGTTCTTGTTTGGTTTTGGGATAAAAATTATGTTTACTTCATTTAATTTTTAAAAAGTCTGAGAAGAAGATAGATTAGTTGGGAATATTTGGTAGAATTCAATAGAGAAGCCATCTGCTCTGGGGATTTTGTATTTAGGAAGATTTTTAGTTACTTTTTCAATGTTTTGACTTATCGCTGTTTTTGTTCAGCTGTCTGCTTTATCCTTGTTTAGTCCTGGAAAGTTATGATTCTACAAACCTGGCCATTTCTTCTAAGTTGTCAAATTTGTTTATAGTTGTCTATTATGATCCTTTATATTCCTGAGATATCTGATATAAGTATGCCTCGTTTTATTCTGATCACTTTATTTGGATTTTCTCTCTGATTTTCTTACTGTGAACAGCTAGGGGCTTGTCAGTTTTGTTCATCATTTGAAAATATCAGCTCTTGGTACCATTGATCTTTTGAACTGTCTTTTTTGGTTTCTAGTTTATTTCCACATTAAGGTTTGCTGTGTTCTTGCTTCTACCGATTTTGTATTTTGTTTGTTCTTCTTTTCTGTTCTTCAGATGTAAAGTTACATTGTTTGAGTTTTTTCCTTGTTTGTTTGATGTAAACCTGTATTGCTATGTACTTTGCTCCAAATATTACTTTTAGTACATCCCATCAGATTTGGTATTTTATCTTTTTAGTTTTGTTAGTGTCCAGACTTCTTTGATTTCTGCATACACTCAGGAGTATACTCAAAAGCACTTTGTTTGGTCTCCATCTTTGCTTTGTTTACAGGTTTCTTTTTGTAGCTGATTTCTAGCTTTATACCATTATGCTTGATATAGTTTCAATTTTATTGTATTTTTTGAGCTATTTTGTGTACCAGTATTTGATTTCTGCTTGAGCAAGTTTCATGTTTACTTGAGATAGTCATTTCCTTTGGAACACAGGGATGTGTAGATATATTAATTTCATTTGATCCAATACCCCTTTAAGGCCATTATTTCTTGCTAACTTTATGTACGGATGATGTATCCATGGTATGTTGTGTTACTATCCCCAACTTTTATTGTGTTGCTGTCAATATGTTACTTTAGTCTGTTATTGTTTTATGTTTTTAGGTATACCTATGTTGATTGTATAAATTTTAGTGACAGTTATTTCTTGATGAATTGTTCCCTTGACAATTATAAAGTGCCTATCTTTGTCACTGATTAAGTTCTTGGTTGAAATCTAATTAATCAGTTATGGAATTAGTTGTTCCCACTTTCTTTTTTTAATAATATAAGAGTTTATTTTTACATCATTTTGTGCATTTTTCCATCTTAGTTGTAATCCCTGTGGGCTTCCCTGTTCCCACTTTTATTCTCAGTTAATGCCTTGAAGTATCTTTCTCCAGACTTTCATTTAAGTTTACATTTGTCTTTATATCTGAAATGAATAACTTGTGTGCATGGTGTACATGGATCATACTTTTTGAATCAAATTTGCCATTTTGTGAGTTCATACCATTCACATTTAGACTATTTATTGTTTGAGATTATTTACTGTCATTTTATCTTTTATTTTTTGGTTGTTTTATTTTTCTGTTATCTCTTTTTCCATGTGTTTCTTTATAATTTTTCATTTGGGTGACTTCTCTGTTGGTTCTCTCAGAATCTTCATTTCTTCTTCTAAGCTTTTCTCTTCTAGAGTTTTGCTTTGTGATTACTATGAGGGTTATCTCAAAATTTATATACCTAAAATAGTTCTTTTTGTGTTGATATGGACAGAAAGTCATTTAACCATACAATTTCTTCCTTCTAGTCTCATAATTGAATAATTGTTTCAATTATTCTTGTTTATGCATCTGCTTTTGTTTTACTATTTATTATTTTGTTGCAGGTTTTGAAGTTTTTACTTTTTTTTCATGTACAACAATTCCTTTTAACATTGCTTGTAAGGCAGAAGGTGGGAACTTGCAGTTGCTTTGTTTGCCTGTGAAAACCTTTATTTCCCCATTATGTTTGAAAGATAATTCTGCAGGATAGAGTATTCTTGACCTGAATATTTTTTGCCTTTTAGGATTGTAAATTTGTCACTCTTTGCTAGTAGTCTGATCAAGGTAACTTTGTATGTTACACATTTCTTTCTCTGACATCTTTTAATTTCTTTTTAATCTTTAACTATGATAATTTAACAGTTATGTGTTTTAGAGAAGCTTGTTTGCATTTAGAAGTTTGGATGTTCTTTTTAATTCTAGGATATCCATTTTCAATTGTTTCTTAGGAAATTCTTAGCTATTATATCATTAAATATTCTCTTCCTTTCTCTGTCTCTCTCCACCTCTGGAATATCCATTAATCTTATGCTTTCTTTTCTAATAGTGTCTGATACTTGTCAAGGAGTTTCTTCATTTCCCTTCTCCCAAATCTTAATTTATCTCTTCTTCCATATAGTCATTTGTACATTTTTTATCTTCATTTTCATAGCTTAGGTCTGTTTAATATGCCTTCCATATCTGTTGTCATTTTATTCAGTGTCTCTTTGTGTGTGTGTGTGTGTTAGAATATTTAGTGAAGAATTCTTTTGCTCCTTTTCTAAGACCCTGTACCTGCTTCAGTGTTTGCTTGAATGCTAGGATATTTCTTCTTCAATTTATTTAAGACTAGGTGAGGGAGACAGGGCAAGCTGGAATTCAAGGAGTTGGTCTCAATCTTGGTATGCAGGGAGTACTACTCCAAGTGAGAGTTTCATACTGCCTATTCTTTTTCTCTAGAGTAAACTATGTTCACTGCTTCATTAAACCTAAATTCTAGGGCCCTGCTTCCTTGTCATTCCTATCCATGATTCACAGCTGAGGTCTGCAAGATGTGTCAGAACACAGGGCCTTAGGTGCATAGAAAGTAGCAGGTTTCTGTCTGACTTCTCAGCAGAGTTGGGGGAAGGGCTATCACACTTGTAGTGATCACCCCAGATTCTCCATGACTACCAACGTTGATTCCCATTGCCCATGAATATTTAGTCTGCGCATCCTCCTTCACTGAAAATTCCTTATGAAAAGATCCACTGCACCTGACTGCATGCACCTGGCTGTCTGCATTTGTTCCCCAGTTTGTTAGACTGATTGGAAGGCTGCCATTCTGGTCACAACTAGTTTCACCTCTCCCTCAGTGAAAAATACTCATTTATGAAATTTCCTGTGAGCAAATTTTACCTGTTATTTTTTTAATTCTGCTCAGAGTTGAGGGTCATCAAGGTCTTCTTAATCTTCCTATTGTGAGTTTGGTTGAACATATAGTTGTTAAAATTGTATCAATTTTCCAATTTTTAACATTAAAATGAAAAAATTAGATTTCTACATTTAAATGTCAGAAAGTGTCTAGTTTTTAAAAAATATTTTAGTACACAAACAGAAACATGAAGACTATTATTAGAAACTGTAACCAAATTTTTCTACAGAAGGCTGGCTACCCATTTACAACATCTCAAGATATTTTTATATTTTACCAATACCAAACTTTACCTAATCAGGGTCTTTTGCATGTCACTTAGGAATTTATGGTTTCATAATTTTTTCAGATGAGTCAACTGGGCATTTGGCTTGCCATCTGTTGCTTTTTGACACAAAAGACACAGGCAAACTTGTTCAGAGCTGTTGCAGAATTTGTCCTCCAGTTTCTGGAGATGAGGGTGGGAATCTTTGTGCCACTGTGTGGGATGTGAGGAAGCAGGGTTGAAGTAGTGAGCAGGGACCGCACAAGCCACTAATTCTGGAAAGACCTGTGTTTGTAGTAAACTCTGTCTCTTGTTGATTGTGTGACCTGATGCAAAGCCCTCCCTCTCTTGGTTTTGCAGAGGACAATATAACACCTGATAAATAATGATCTCTTATTAACAGGCAGTTTCCCCCTTGATCCTTTGTAGTAAACAAGTAATCCTCACATGAATGTGTCATTATGCTTTCACTAAGGATTTTGAAGCCACATGATCAAAGCTAGTAATTGAACATCTTAACAATATTGTAATATTTTTCTTACAACCTTAAAAGACTAAACCATATTATTGTCTGTAAGAATTAATCTCATGTGGAGATTGAGCTCTATTTACTTAAATAATTTAAGAGATAGAAATAAAATTAGGAAACCATTGAATTTATTTGAATAAAAAAGAATCATGAGAAACAGTTCTGTTCTATGTTTCTACTAAAAGAACAAAAATAATTAGGGAGAGCAGGCCCTCTCTGGTAGGTTAAGATGCAGAGGGTTAGAGTGCAGCACTGCAAGCTAGAGGCAGCAGCTTCAGTGCGGTTAGATCCCCTGCCCAGGAGGTGACCCACACAGCCTGGCAGACCTCTCCTGACCTGCCCGCTTCTCCCTTCAGCAGTGTAACTTCATCGATCTGCCTGTTCTGCTCCCCACTTGTCTCGGGTGAATCTTCTCACTGCCCTGAACCTCTGGCTTGTACCCCAGTTCTGTATGAATAAATAAATAAATCTTAAAAAAAAAAAAAAGGAAGACGCAGGGAGAGGAAAATTAATTAGAATCTTTAGGGCAGCATCAGAGAGTAGAAAAGAAGCATAACCCTCTCTTTGAAGTATCTCAGGTATTTACACATTGAATGTTATATGATTGAAGAGCTAGCCAGAGAGCCATCTCTAGAATAGCATCATTAGAAAATTTCTGGGTCATCTTCGATAATCATTCTTGCCATATTGCAAGACATATAACTAGTAACACAATGCAGAATAGAGAGATGATATAAGGAGGGGAAAACAATTCATATTCCCTTTTTATATGTTAGTTATAGAAGTCAATATGAGAGTCATAAACCTGGTGATTCTGTATCAGGGTCATCTCCAAGGGGTAGGGGTCCAAGTTTCCTGCCCCACTCGAAGTAGATTTGGGCAGCGGGGTGAAACTAGTAAACACTAGGAGAAGGACGAAGGAGGGGAGAAGTGAAGGTGGAAGAGGCAGAGAGAGAAAGAGAACTGCAGGAAGACTAGAAGGAAGAAGCTGGTGAATGAAGATTGGAGTAGACACCTGGAGCAGAAAGAAGAATCTGTGCTTGCTTCTGAACTTTGGATTTACCAGGGATATGGGAACATTGAAGGGGACAGTTGAAAGAGACAGAAACTTGGGTTGGAGACTTAGGGGAGCTAACGATGGCAGTCTTTATCTTGACTTGTATTTTGATTTTGCTCTTTTCCTCCCAAACTAGTCTCATCCTTTCTATTTGTTTCCTGTGGGTCTTTTCCCGAAGGCACCTTTAGACCTTAGGAAGCTTTTGGCCTCAATGGCCCTGCTCTGGGCCAACCCTGTTTGGTTGGGCATTTACTGAGGAAGGGAGGAGTAAGTTTGGGTGCTTCATTTGGAAACTATTTTAGCTAAAAATCTTTCTCTTGTCTTTTCTATATTGTGTATTTATTGTCTCTCTATTGCACATTACTTGTATTAAAGTTCTTTGTATTGAAGGTCTTATGTACTAGAGTATGTTTTGTCTTGATGGAGTGGATGGCAGAACCCATTTAGAGAAGACAGGATTGTGGGTCTTGGGGTACCCTTCAGTGTTCCCCCTAACAGTTTACATTGAAATTTTAGGTGCTATAATAACACCACTGATGCTCTTGAGTATAAATTCTAAGGCTGTCAGAACTCTTGTTGATTCTGATCTATCATTGTCTCAGTTATTTTCATATGCAGTTGAACTTTTCTTTTGTTCTGCTACTTTTTCAATGATGTCTATCCAGGTGCATTCATATTAGGTAATAAATTGCTGATGTGTTAAAGAACATTCATTGATGGTAAGCATGATTACAGGAAACTCCTCTGAGTTTGAGGTGCAATCTGAATTTGAAATCCTTATAGCATATCAAAAATAAAATGTCACATTGGACTCAGGACTGAAGGTTGAGGAAAACTTGGCCACAGTCACGGCAAATATTAATGAACAGCTTGCAGACAAATTATATTTTTGTTACATTTTTCATAAAAGTACTTCGAGAGATTTTTTAATGTAATTCAGTGGATGGATAACTTAAGTTCCTTATTTGGCTTACATCTTAAATTTAAAAGTTAAATTTGTCCAACTTTTGCCCTGGTTTTACTTAAAATTTTTAAATTTTAGATTCCAGAATAAAGGAACAATAAAAAAGTTTTCACTGAAGTTCTGTCTAGTTTTATGGTAGTCCTTAAAATACTGAAACTTTAAGAAAGTAAATGCTAGACCTTAAAGTACTTAGACTGGCCAAATAAATTGTTTTTTTTTTTTTTCTGAAAATCAAGACCTCACTTCATTGACAACATTAATTTCAGTTATTCCTCCTATAATTTTCATGAAGTAACAGAAAAGCTTTGTCATGATGGCCACTGACTCCAATTAAGCAGCCAAAAAAATAAAATGTGAAAACTCTCTGTTTGACATATAAACTAAATTGAATCTCCATAAACCATGTTATATAATATCTCTCCTATACTGATGGTGATTTTTATCAAAATGCTAACTGGTCAGGACAACAGTGTTAACTGTAATCTATTCTACCTGTATAGGTTATAGTTTGATGCCAAGTCCTGAATTTCAGTAACCTTTGTTTGAAAATAGATGATTAAATGTCAGTAAAAATAATAAAAGAACAGCTTACAACTCATTAGGATAAATCACTGTTATTAATATAACTTGATAAATACACAAATACTTTATTATACATACTATAAAGTGTGTATACATGTGTGTAGATACAAACCATGAGTTCATGTTAAGAAATATATTTTTGAAGTCATATAAATTTATTCTGAATATTTGAAAATACAGTGAAGTTCTAAGAAGAAAACCAAAAGTGTCTGTAATCCCACTAGCCAGAGATAAACCCTGTTAATTTTTAAAATTTTAATATAATAGTTTATTTTAACATCATTTTGTGCCTTTTTTCATCTCATCATCTCAGTTGTAATCCCCATTGACTTCTCATCAACAAATCACCTGTGTGCCATCACCATAGTCCAGTGCAACCTCCCCCCCATTTTTGTTGGTTCCATTATTAATATTAATTTTTCCCCCTGGTCTTTTATGCTCCTGCTATGAGTGAAACCATATGGTATTTTTCTTTTTCTTTCTGGCTTACTTCACTAAGCATGATTCCTTCCAGCTCCATCCATGTTGCTGCAAAAGGTATGAGTTTATCTTTTTTGATTGCTGAGTAATATTCCATGTGTATATGTACCACATCTTTTTTTTTTTT
>NW_004567110.1:56950342-56984428 GCF_000260355.1 Condylura cristata | reverse complement strand
ATGTCTGTTTGTTTTTGTAATGTCTCTTGCTGTTTATCCTTTCCTTCACTATTGTTGCATTGGTGGCTATTTCTTTAAAGATGTTACTGAGGTGTATATCATGTACTGTTTTGCCCAACTTTGCTTCCAGGTATTTTATGGTTTCTGTTCCTATGTCTAGATCTTTTATCACTTCGATTTGGTTTTTGTGCATAGTGTGAGGTAGTGATCTTGTTTCATTTTTTCTTTTTGCATGTAGCATCCCAGTTTTCCCAGCACCATTTGTTGGACAAACTTTCTTTGTTCCATTGTCTGGGTTAAGAAATATATATAAAGATTTATTTATTTATTTATGCATACAGAACTGGGGTACAGGCTAGAGGTGTGTGTGGGGAGGGGTTGACTGGGAAGCAGAAAAGGAGGACTGGCTGAAATACACTGCCTGGGGGGGCAGTGGGTAGGTCAGAAGAGGTCTGCCATACCATGTGGGTCATCTGCCTGGCCAGGGATCAAACTTGTGCTGCAGTGGCTGTGGTAGTTTCATAGTGCTGTGCTTTAGCCCATTGTGCCACAGAGAGGTCCCAAGAAATATATTTTAACACATTTTTCATTAATTATAAAATTATAGTAAAATGCTAGTTTTATTAGAAAAATCACACATTTTAGAAAAATATATTTATATTTGCCATAACTTGTTACAATAAATAATCATTACATTGTGAATGGCACCTCAGCAGTTGTGCAAAATTCAGCCTCATAAATGTAAGGTGTGCGGCCAAGAGTTCTTCTGTAACATTAGGAAACATGAAAGAAATACAACTCAACCTTCCTATTACATGGTGAGATATAGGGTGTATCCTGATGGCTACAGAACATGTAATTTGACCTTAAATTTGACAAATTGATAGTCTAGCATTTGAACCAGCTATAAACAACTCTGCTTCCTTCAGATAGAAGGGATATGCAAAGCAATTTTTAAAAGTGAAGAAAGTATTCAGCCTGTATTTGAAGAAGCTATTAAAGACATATCTTAACGAACAAGACTATGGCAACACATGCTTTTGTGTTACACCTTCGTAGTATAAATGTAGCGCTGTAAAGTGGCCCACTCTAGAGCCAGAAGTAATGGCAATATGACAGAAGGTTGACAACATGTCCTAAATCTATGGTGGGCTGGGTCAGAGCTCTATTTTAAACAGTAATAACAAGGTAAAAGAAGAGATTAAGATAATCAATTATTACTAGAAGAAAACTGCAAAATTCCTTTCATACGTATGATCTCAGATTATATTTAGGACTAGGATATAAGATATCAAATTCTTAGCATTTTGTCTGCCTCAAGATAAGCACAAATTAGGTATTCATTAACATTATCAATACATCATCATTTCCTTTTATTTAAAACATCCATTAATAATGCTTATTATCACTGAAGTTCTGTACAATTTCCAAATACTTCTGCATCTGGTTATTCTATTTCATCTTAATCATAAACCACTTAACTTCATTTGCAAATAAGACTCAGGGGCATGAATGACCTTTACTTAATTTCAGAGTTAATATGGGATCTCAGAGGGCCCTCCCTCGTGGCACAATGGGTTACAGTGCAACACTACAAGCTAGCCAGAGCAGCTTCTACACTAATTCGATCCCCCCCAGGGAGGTGACCCACATGGTGCAGTAGACCTCTGAACCGCCTGCTGCTCCCCTCAGCAGCATGCTTTGTCAGTATTCCTGTTCTCCCCACTCTGTCTCTGGTGAAGCCTCTCACCGCCCTTGAGCCTCTGCCCTGTACCCCAGTTCTGTATGCATAAATAAATAAAATATTTTTTTAAAGGGAATCTGTGCAGTTTTAATTTGATGGCCTCTACAGGGTGTAACCTCTCTTGATAATGACTATGTACCTTAACATTGAAGAAAATAGACAAAAGCTCCTTTAACTAGATCAATGGTCATTCTAGTGCTGAAATAGCTGTGTGTGTGTGTACTAGATTTAGTTTTAGATTCCCTTTTGTTACATTATTTATGCTTGGAGCAAATACCCAAATACCTATACCTATACCTATACATACATACATACATATATATAACAAAACTAAGTAAACAGCAGTTATATATATTATGTAAAATATATATAATATATATTACATATAAAACATGATATATATATAAAACTGTTGTTTACTTAGTTTTGTTCTTTTTATATATATATAAATATATAGTGTATATATATATACATACACACATTATATATACACTGTGTATGTATACATGTATATGTATGTATGTATATATATACATACATATATGTATAATAACTGCATAATAACACCTAACATTTTATTCAGAGGTTATGATGTGGCATGCATTATACTAAACACTTTACCTAATTGTTCTTTGTTCCTCCTTTTAAAATGCTTCTGAAGTGACAGCTGTCATTTTCTCTATTTTTTAAAGAAAGACACTGAGATTAAAGGTTATGTATGTTGCCGGCCTGAAGTTACATTGCTGACAAGTTGTAGAAGCTTGTATCAAAATTACTGACTGATGCCAGCCCTCAATGCCTAACTCTGTCCCTGAATAAATTCACATCAGCTAGACATAATCATGAGAATAAGGCTACCCTCTATTAATAGTTCCAATGAGAAATGGTTAGGATAGATGTAGCCAGAAAAAATTACCATGGACTTTTGGTAGATAGACAATACTAAAGTTTGTATTTGATCTATTTGCCAAGAAAGTTAGATATAAAAGTGATCACATTTTTTTCATGCATTTTGGAAGTTACAAGTTTTATTAAGTCTTATACAACATTGTAAATCTTTATTGCCACAATAAAATACAATGCAACCAAAGGAAAATATAAAAATAATTCTTCCGTGGTGTTTTAAATATTTATTTATGCAATAAATCATTCTCTAAGATTTGCAGATCATTCTCTTAAGATTTACATACTATGTTAACACAGTAGAATGATTTAGCTTGAATTTTACCATTAGAAAATGAATACTTGCTTATTATGAACATTTAAAGCAATAGAAGCTTTAGTAACATGATAGACTATATCACAGTCTACACCTCCTTTACTTGTAGGAGTATGTCAGGAATAACAACATATGACTAAATAGATTAAACTTAAGTTAATAAACTATAACAAACTATTTATAAACAATTGATCTAATAGTACACCAGTACTACCAGTAGTAACAGTAAATCAACTGAATGTAAAATATCATTGCAAAAACAGATGAGATGTTTTCTTTTATTTGTTTTGTTTTTAAGGATACCTGTTTGTACCAAGCACAGATAATGTAACAAAAGTGATTCAAAAGTAAATCATGTTACTAAAGCTGACTTCAGTCTCTCCTAGTTGACAGTCTTGAAGAAATCAAGATTAATATGTATCTTTTGTGTTTTTCGATGTGTATCTGTAAAGCCTATGACAATACTGGCCCCAAAAATGTTGTGGCTGCAGTTACATTGAAAGAACAATGCATCTGAAAAATTGTCACATCGTCGTGACATTTCTGTATCAGCAATTGGTCTAGTGACAGAACCCATGCTGTTATAATGCAAACTTAGTTTAACCTGAACAGTAAGGAGAATACTATGTTACATTTATATATCCTGTTCTCTCTGGGCTGGAGTAATTTAAAAATATGTTATTTTCCTCGTAACATTTCTGGGAAAATTGAGACTCAGAGAAGTTTTGTAGTTCACCAGGGAGTACACTGCAGCACTGTGTGGTGGGCAAACTCCTCCTCCCTCTGGCATTATCTCTTGCATTTGCAAGAGGGAGAGCTGTTGGGAGGCTTTGTAACATGAGTGATAAGGAATGGTGCTTTCAATTTGATTCTGGAATTTTCCCGTATTATGTGAAATGTGAAGGACACCATTGCAACATTCCTACCATTCTGATGGTACTGAAATTGCCTGTGGATTCCCATGGAGTTTGCACAGTTCTTGCTGCTTACAATGTGGAGCATTTATAGAAAGAAACACTTTCCAATCAATATTTTGTCTTAGTAAGACCTCTGTATTGCTTGATAAATGTTATTAATGTAAATGTTCTGTTGTTAAAAGGAGAATCATCCTTTGTTTACTAAAACTGCAACATGATTACTTTATTACAAAATACAGGTGTTGCTATTACTTCTGCTCACTATTATCACATTTAAGAATACTAACTGTTCAAGTATTTTCCTCATCCAGACAAGAGTATGAAGACAGAGCTGGTGCCAACAGCTATTCAGATACTAATAAGGATGAAATCCTAACAAGGGAATAGGTTCCAAATTTGAAAGGTACTCAATAGCTTGGACCTGCCTTTTAAAAGCTACTGAATATATAATCAGCCAGGGGCGTGAGGGACCTGAAGTTCGATATGTCATTATAGCCAATTGGCTCGAGGCCTTATGAGAAGTGAAATGATTTATAGAACCAGATTGGGGTGGTTACCACGGGAGGTTGGGATTTGCTTGCAGAGGGGTAGAAGATAGGGCTAACCTCTGCTTTCTAGACTGGAACAGTTGCCTGAAAAGATGCCCTCTCCATGGAGCCCCTTGACAGACTGAACTCATCTTCAGTGCCTCCCGAATGATTCTAGACCAGCAATTAGCATTTCTAGATTCACCAGGGATGCTTTATTTATGCTTCTCATGCATCTTCTGTTTCATGCTCAGCACTTCATGGTCACTCTTGCTTTTTGGTCAGTACTTCCTAATACTTTTTACCACAGCTTTCCTGAAAATGACAGGCATTTTTTTTAAGGTTTATTTATACATACAGAATTGGGGTACAGGCCAGAGGTGCAGTGGCAGTGAGAGGCTTCACCAGAGACAGAATGGGGAGAACAGGCAGATCAATGAGGTACACTGCTCAGGAGGAGCAGCAGGCAGGTCAGGAGAGGTCTGCTGCACCATATGGGTCACCTCCCAGGCTGGGGATGGAACTTGCACTGAGGCAGCTTTGGCCAGCTTTCAGAGCTGCGTGCTAACCCATTGTACCACCAGGGAGGGCCTCATAACAGGCATTTATAAGACTAGGGACCATGAGTCTGAGATTTCCCAAGGCTCCAAGGCCCTGTCCAGGGATCTCAGCAGACCTGTAGTCCTTTCCAGGCAAAAGAGATCCCCTGTTTGGGTAAGAGTAGATAGATCATCATGGGTGAAGATTTGAAGAAATAAAAAATTTTAAGCTCGTTACTAACAATATCTTTTACAAGGTTCCAATGAGCATACATTAGAGATGGTAATTCTGAGAGCCTTTGCAGTGTGCAGAGAAGTTCTTCCTCCTCACCCACCCGGACCTTTAGGGAGAGCTTTTAAATCCAGCCATACTGGAAGGTTTATCCCATAACAGCAGGAATTTGAGGTGACTGCTGGGACCAAGTACTTCATTGAATCTTTGTTCTATTGTAGCAAAGTTAAACTCATTTCAGGCTTAGTGAAATGTGGGGCAAGGTGTTTGGCACAAAACAGCTATCAGGGTGTTTGATAAAATGACAGGTGTGGTGCATGTGTGTCGCAATTGGCACTGGCTCTGACACATTGTTTGTGATGATAAAGGAGACAAAGAATGCCTGGCAACCATGCTTCCAAAAGCTATATAGTGACTATATGGTGTGTTACATCACAATATCCTTTTCCCTCTCCACCACTCTTGCTGCCCAAATTGCATCTTAGCACATGCCTCATATCATATCTGCATTCACTGGGGAAAAGGGACTGGAAGCGTGGATGAAAATGACATAGCACTAATGAATGTGCTCATTACTTTCAGTGCCTTCCCAAATTCCCTGATAATGACCTCCATCTCAGACCCACTGAATGAAGTCAGTAAGGTAAGCTTGGTAATCTGATAGTTAAAAAGCTTCCTGTCATTCTTCCCAGAGATGTGTGCACAGTGAAGCAGTGGCAGTGATTTTCTGCTGTGCCTGGAGAGACAGCATTTGGGGACTAGAAAAACCCCAACTAGTTAGGCTACTCCACTATAGTTAATTGACAGTTTTTGTACGGTGGCATCAGCCTCTTTCAACTCCCCAGCTGACTTGAATAGAAAACCAGGACTGAGAAGCCAACAGGTTAGGAAGAATGGCTCAAAGAGGTTTCTAGATGGCAGGAAAATATAAGTCCTCACATGTATTCACTTGGCATTTGTGTACTACAGCACAAGGCGTTGTCAAAAGAAGGGGACTATTTTCTTTTTAATTATATTACTTTCTATATTTTTTATATTATTCTTCATTTTGTACATTTTTCCATCTCAGTTGTAATCCCCATGGGCTTCCCACCACCACTTCACCTGTGTGCCATCACCATAGTCCCATGTCCTCTTCCCACCCATGTTTTTGTCTTATCCCCCTCTTTTTCCCCATAGAATGTCTCTGGTTTATAGACCTTAGTTGATGTTCTTTTTTGCTTTATTACAATTACTCTATCTATCTATCTATCTATCTATCTATCTATCTATCTATCTATCTATCTATCTATCTATCTATCTATCTATCTATCTATCTATCTGCCTGTCTGTCTATCTATCTATCTGCCTGTCTGTCTGTCTGTCTATCTGTTTACTATAGATAGATAGTACACTCCTGCTATGAGAAAATCCATCTGGTATTTTTCTTTTTCTTTCTGGTCTATTTCACTAACCATGATTTTTCCCAGTTCCATCCATATTGCAGCAAATGGCATGATTTTATCTGTCTGTCTGTCTGTCTGTCTGCCTGCCTGTCTGTCTGATCTATCTATCTATCTATCTACCTATCTATCTATCTATCTATCTATCTATCTATCTATCTATCTATCTATCTATACCACATCTTCTTGATCCAGTCATCAATTTTTGGGCATTTGTGTTGTTGATGAAGTGGCCTATTTTAAATGACACAAAGGTCCTTTGGACCTCTGGAAGAGATTTCAACATCTGCATGGAATGAGTTCTTGAACAACAAATCACAACATAAAGTGGCATAAAAACCAAATAATACCAATCTGAGTACACAAAGTAGGGAGAATGAAGTGTGATAAAGAGAGGCTGATGCTTGAAAAGTACAAATTCCTCATCCTTGGCAATACTTTAGAAAATAAAGTAGATTTTCTACTTTTCTTAATATCTTAACAGTAACAGATGATAAAATGGAAGAAAATGAGACTATATCACTGATCTATTTTAATATTTTCAAAAGTAAATAAAAAACTATCAAGGCAGGCCCTTCCTGGTGCCACAATGGGTTAAATCACAGCACTGTGACGGTATGGGCAGCCACTGAAACAGGAGTTCGATCCCCAGCCAGGGAGGTGACCTACATGGCATGGCAGACCTCTCTGTCTCACCTCAGCAGTGTATTTCAGTAGATCTGCCTATTATGCTCTTCACTCTGACTCTGATGAATCCTCTCACCCCCATACTGCTGGCCTGTACCCCAGTTCTTATATGCATAAATAAATCTTTGAAAAAAATTGTTAAAAAAATAAAAAGTGCTTGTTAAAATAAAAAAAGAGATTGTTAAAAAAAAATTATCAAGGCACTCTCTGTGGTGCCACATTGGTGCTGGGCTAAAAGACAAGCCTGGTGGTTAAGTAGGCATTTACTAGGATCACGAGGGTTAGGTGTTAATTCATTTTTCTAAATCACTGACCTAACTGACTTCTGGAAAAGGCAAGAGCTCTCAATGACTTCTGTGCTTTCTTACTTACACTAAAACATGCATAGCAAAAATAAATTTTGATTTGGAATAAAGAAGATGACTATTGGTCCAGCCTTTGTTGTTTTGCTTTTATTTTTAAAATTAATTAATTTTAATTAAGGTCATATTAGAATATATTCCATCAGCTTGTTCTGCTTTTTTTTTTTAAGGTGTGGAAAGCTTTCCTGCCTATTTGATTGCATTTCAAAATGCTCCTTGTCATACAATGCACACATTGTACTTTGAGGTATTTTATTGTCCTGTGGTTGTTTGATATACACCTGTTCTGTAACTACATTCAAATTTAGAAATTACAGCATGCATTTCATAGATTCATGGGGAAAGTCTCAACAAAGACTCATGTAATCAATGCACAAATCTACTTAGCATACCAGAACCTAGAAAAAAACAAATTCAGAAAAAAAATGAATAGGGTTTTCTCCTGGTAGACACCAGGCCAACATGTGTTCTCAAACTTCTTTAAAAACATTGTTAGTAGTGAATATTTTAACTGTGCAAAATCAACACTTTAATTTGACTTTTCTTTTGATATAGTTTATTCAGTGATTTCAAGGAAGAGGTCAATCCATAATAAGGTTTCCATGTTTAAGGAAACATTTGTGAAAGTAAAAGTTCAAGTTAGTAGTTTGTCTGGGGATTGCACATAATGAGAACTTTATGTGACATATTGGCCTATCACAAAGTAATAAATGAAGCATGTACAAATTCCTTTGTCCACAACACATAATAAACATTTGAGTTTTTGTTCTTCTGTGTTTATAGCATGTCTACTCTGAGACAGAGGTGAGAATAGAAGCTAGTATATAAAATTGATAAGGAAAATCACAACCTCTGTAAAAGAGAAACTGCCAAATCACAACACTATTGAAAACAAAAATTATCCACCTTGATAGATATTTGATTTTTCACATATTTATGATTTTGGGGGAAAAAGTCTATTTCTGCTATAAAATATTTGGCACACCATTTTTTCTGTGGTTAGAAGTAAAGATTAAGATTGGAAATGGTGAAACAAATACCTTAATATTATTTCAGAAAGGAGGTAAATTATACTACAGAAACAAAGACTTAGCATTGCAGACCATTTCTGCCAGGAGGGAATTGGAGCTGATCTTGTACAACAGAGTAACTGGCATTAGCATGCCAGCCAGGCCCACGGAACAGTCTGCTTAATCAGGAAAAATACAGCTATCTGAGCCCTGCGAGCTTCATGGCATTTCAATTAGGAGTAGAAACTTGGGAGAAAATTTTCATGCTCCCTAAGATCCTAAACCATGTTGCAGCGTTCCATTCTTTGCTGAAAGTGCATTGAGCAGGGAAGGAGAGACAAAACTGTAAACGAGGTTGGTGCTGTAGACCTCACATCCTAGTGTACCCCTTGCCTTTAGGGAAAAGACAGCAATTGTTTGCAGCCTCACAGTAACCTGGCGATAAGTAAACAAGCACAATGAAAGCAGAACTGGTAGCCAGAGTTTAGCCTGTTCTCAGGATGGTAGGAAAATCTCTCATTCGTTGTCTCTGAACCTCTCCACCCCAGTTATCCCAAGAACTCTTTTTCCCAGGATTGAATCACATTATGTTCACACAGACTCTCTTTCATCTGTGACACTTTTGCTGTTCCATTATGTTTTGAATCCTGCCATGCAAGTGTCGTTATTATTATCTTGTCATTATCCCTATCCCTGTTCCTCCCTCCCTCCCTCTGTTCCTACCTCATTCTCCTGCAAACCAGAAATTCAGTCCCCACCCTGGACTCACACATGCATGCAAGGTCTCTTGCTGCCACTGAATGCTTTGAAAGTGGGAACTTCACCCCTGTTCTTCTTATAAGGGTACCAGGTCACACAAGAAAATAAAACAAGACAGAGAAATAAAACAAGGCAGGAAAGAAAAGGCACACCGATTACACCTGTGTAACTGGTGATCAGAATTACACAAACCAGCGAGGCCATTGGTGTCTAAACCCATGGAAGACTCTGGTGCCCCCACCCCCATCCTGCTGAGGCCCCAAGTCCCCTTGTCCCTCTCTCTCCTTTCTCAACTTCCCCTATTATATAAACTGCTTTTGGAAGAGATTTCATATAACACTCTACCATGTTTGAGCCATAAACTTCCTGTTGTCTTCCCATTTTGACAGATAATGGAAGGTTATTATATATAGAGGTCCTCTCTGTTCTATTTTTTAGTTGAAGAAACTCAAGTTCATGGAACCAGATACGTTGTTCTGTGACACATGTAGTTGTAGAGATATGATGAAAATGCCTCAGATTTTTATTTACCAGTAATTTCTTGACCACTCAAAAAATACCAGTAAATTAAAGGAGAGATTTTCTAATCATATTGTTGCTAATTATATGATTAAATGGGAGTATAGTTTCTTGTTTCTGTTGTTTGTTTTCTTTTGAAATGAAGCTTAAAACTGTAAAGTATAGGGACCCTTTATTATAACTCCACCCCTCACCTCCCCGGTCTGGCCAGTGCTGGTGTGTATATGAATTAACAGCTGCTCTCTATGGGTTCCCTGCTATTTAGTAACATGATCTTTCCAGTTGTGGATTACATCATGGATTGGATGTTTAGGATGAAAAGAGAAGCTCTTTCTTATTGTTAGCCTATAACTTGTTCTGTCACTGGTTTCCTGTTTTTTTTTTAATACTTATTTGTAACCCTCCTATTCACAAGTAACTTTTTTTTTAAGTTTTATTTATTTATGCATACTGAATTGGAGTGCAGGGTGGTGAGAGGATCACCAGACACAGAGTGGGGAGCAGCGGGAAGGTCAGGAGAGGTCTGCCACACCATGTGGATCATCTCCAGGACAGGGGATCGAACTCACACTGAAGCGGCTGCAGCAAGCTTGCAGTGTTGCATCTTTACCTCCACCAGGGAGGCCCCTGGTTTTCTTTATGCTCTCATGTTTCATATTAATATTTTAATAAAAGATCCACACTTCACTAACAGGAAACTAGGTTTGTAGTCAAAGCCAGGCAGTACCTATTGGGTGACCTGGGTACTTTGCTGTGCTCCAGTAAAGGCCAGCTCAGCATTGCTGAAGTCCATAAGGCAAACCCATCCACCAGACAGCCGTGGGACCGTGGTCATGATTATAAATAGCACTTGCCAGCTAGGACCTCTTTGCCTTCAGTATTTTTTAATTGGAGGCAGCATTTTTTAATTGCAGTTCTCAGGCAAGAATGCAGTTGCAGGAAAAGCAATAGAGTAGGGTCTGTGTATGTTATACTTCACACACTGGCCACGAGCTTCCTGGGGACAGGCACTATTATCACTATTTAGCTTTCCTGTATAACCACCCCAGAGACACTGCTGCCACCTTTTCCATTTTCCAGGTACATAGACTGAGCACAGAAAGATCAGTTTATATGCTAGTTTTTGATGGTCTCCAGTTAGCAAGTGGCAGATATGGAATTTGATCCTACCAGCTGCAGTCGCATCAGCACACGTTCAATCCCAAGCCAGGGAGGTGATCCACATGGTTCAGCAGACCTCTCCTATCTCTGCCTGTTCTGCTCCCCACTCTGTCTCTGGTGAATCCTCTCACGATCCTTGCACCTCTGGCCTATACTCCAGTTCTGTATGCATAAATAAATATATCTTTTAAACAATGCCATCTTCTTTAAGATAGAGTTTCACAAATAAAGCATGGCAAGAAACTGTAGAATTTCCAAAGTTCTTTCCCATGTTGGTGGGGGAAAACAGGCATATTACAGATGGTCCAGCTGTGACCCCCAGTCTCACCTATGACTTTGAGGATGATCTTGCTGTGACCCTGGTGTGTTCTGCTCTGCAGGCCAGAAGGCATCTCTTCTTCTCTTTACCACATAACACAAAGCCTCTGGAAGGTTCCATCAGCCAGATGTAACCCCTTCCAGAGTGAGCTCATGAATGGTTTGGGTTCCTTCTGTGTTTTTCAGTAAGCATTAAATGGCAATGCCATGCTACAACCCATGTCTCTTTTTTCTGAGTTAGGTCCACATTTTTTCCTAGACATGTTTTCATATATTTTGGGTGTACAAAGACAATCTTGGGTGGCATTTGTTTTGTTTGTTTGCCATCCTAGGTGCAGGATAATCCAGTGATTTATTTGCTGAAAGATTGAATAACTCCTATAGGAGTCTAGACCAAATGTATACTGCATTTTGTCTAGAGTCTTGTGACTTCTTCTCCTCTGTTCTATTCTGGTCTTGTAGTTGCCATTTCTCTTCTTTGACAAATCTGCCATACGTAAGTGTGATCAAGATTAATTAATATGAATTTAAATCATTCTGTATGACATCCTAGTTTCTGCAAGTTTTTCACCTCTCTCCTATGAATAAAATGGCAGATTTGTAAGTAATTATAAGAAAAACTGGAAACTTTGGAGGAATTTAAAATTATTTTTAATAAAAAATGATCAAAATTGGGTTCTTAAGTTAGTGATTGATTGATCAAAGATCCTAAAGCATTCAAATACTCACAGAGTATTTACTTTTTTGGGTTGTTTTACCTATTATCTTTCTTTTAATTTAGTTTATATTATATATATATATATGTAATATGTATGTATGTATATAATACATACACACACATATATATTTACATCATTGTTTATTTTTGTCCAATGTTTGATTTTTCTTCTCAAGTGTTATCCCCATAAAATTTCTACCACCAAGTCACCCATGACCCATCACCAGAGTCTCTTCCTACGCTTTTCCATATCCTTCCCTCCCTCTTCCTTGCTGAATATCTCCAATTTATAGTTTGCCTGACAGTTTTGTTTTTGTTTTTCCTGATCCTTTGTTTGGTTCTCCTATATTCCCCCCATAAGCAAGATTATTCCATATTTTTTCATTTCCTTCTGACCTACACTGAACATAATCCCTTCCAGCTTCATTCGTGTTGCTTACATTTTTTCTTATATATATTTATATACATATATAAAGCATTTATACACATATTATCTATTATACATATTTATTTCAAAAAGGAAAAATTGGTTACCTTCCAAAATTTAATTTGGGCTTAAAAATTACTTCATTGTCCTTCTTAAGTGAAGCATTTAGTCAAAGTGGCTATTAGAAATACGAGGGTGTGCAACCCCTTTGGCAGAACCTGTCAGGAATGTCCTAGGGCACCAACCCAGGCACCTCTTGACCACTGTATGTACGATAGTCATTTCAATTTTTTTTTTAAGATTTTATTACGCATACAGAACTGGGGTACAGGCCAGAGGTGCAGGCAGCAGTGAGAGGATTCACCAGAAACCAAGTAGGGAGCAGAACAAGCAGATGGACAAAGTACACTAATGAGGGGAGCGGCAGGTGGGTCAGGAGTGGTCTGCGGCACCATGTGGATCACCTACAGTGCTGGGGATCGAACTCACACTGAAGCTGCTGCTCCTAGATTGCAGTGCTGTGTCTTAACCCTCTGGGCCACCAGGGAGGGCTCAGTCATTTCAATTTTTAAAATAACTGTCTCTTAATAATTAACAGCAAAATAATTTTATTGGATAATTACATATGAAAGGATTTGGGCATCACTTTTCCATTTTTAAAAGTTTGTATTTCCTCTTCCATGGAGGTCAAGTAATGTCATTTATAGTTATGTCTGAAGAACATCCTATTCCATCAAATATTAACCTAGTGATTTCAGATAGAGAAAAAAATCATTCTCTACCTCTATTTCTCATTGCCGTGCTTAATCCTTTATATTCCAGAGATTAAACATTCTGCATGTAATTCAGATAGAAGTAACCTCATTAAAGCAACATTCTGAAGGTGGTAATTTTTTTCCCCTCCAGTATGGTTTATCTCCACTCCAAACAATAGACTTTTGATCAGTTCTTTTATCAACTAATTGAAATACTTGAAGCAGATTATTTATTAAAGTCTATTGAAATGCCAAAATATAATTGGCTAAAACGATTTCATGCTTTAGGGTAAGAATAACTCATTATTTAGTATGTTTAGTAAATATAAATATACATACAGAATAATAAAGAATATTCCAGAGTGTTTAGATAGGACATTTCTAGTTCTTTGAGTACAAATCAATAAAAACTTTTATTTTTTTAAGTTTTGCTGATTCTTTTGTGGGCATTTCATCTAACCCTTGGTCCCAAATTCTTAGTTGAGATATCATTTTCTTACACCAGTCCTCTTTACTAGTATGATATAGTTCTTTACCTTGGCATCTTTTAGGTGCCATTGTCATTGATTCCTTTTGCGATCTGCTCATTCTGCAGGACTTGTATATAATGCTGGCTGTTGCCTTCTGGTTTGCCTCTCAGTTCTCATAGATCCAAGTCCTTTTTTTAGTGCCTGTTGGTGTTAAGGATCTTTTGATGTGCCATTTTTGTGCAGTATGTGTTCTATATGATGTCAGTGTGTGGATATTTTAAATACATTTTGGTGCAGTTGCTTCCTGATAGAGATCTGGGGTGATTAAATGTAATCCATCTGCTCAATTTCTACCTTTTACCAAAAGTAAAATAGGTCATGAGAAGACTAGCCCATTCAACAAATGTCAAACATCTTCCCTAACTACACTCTCTTTTGCTCAGGCTGCTATTATACAATACATTTACTTGATAAATAAAAGTTCATGATTAGTACAAGATTATTTCCAAAAATATAAATAGTAAATTTATTAAAACATAGTTTAGTAAGGTTTATATAGCTTTGATATACATTTTATAGATAAAAATTCTAGATTGTAAGCTTATTATGGGCGATATTATTTCTAAGGTCATTCAAGGGCATAAAAGGTAAAATGATCATAGTTTCCACAGTGGTAATGGTGCCTTGCACTTAAAGATACTGAATAAATGCTTACCTAAAAGAAAATTTTGTTTCTTATACAAGACAGAGCTAAATAGTTTCTCCACAGGAAATATTTAACATTAATCATATCCAAACAAACACAGAGAGATCATCAAAATATATTGACGTGTGATAGATTTTCATTTTAAAATACCAAAGTATCATATAGGGAACTCTTTCAATCTCATTGAATTTTGCCATTTTGTGTCCCTGTGATGACTTTGCTAATCTGTAATGTAAGTCTCAAGCAGAATGGGCAGGGTTGCACTGACCCTTAATTTCCCTACTAATCTATAGGTAACTGAATAGAGGAACAGGGGGAAGAGAAATTACCTTTGCATTTCACTTTGTAAAGGTTATTCATGTTTGCATCTTGACTAGTAGCTAAACAAAAGAAAGCATTATTTACTGGATAAATTATCTATCTTGATGCCAGAGAAGATCTTGATTTATGAAATGCATATGTTTTAGAGCTATGCATAAAAAAGAAAATGAACCAGAAATTATTCTCCAGGCTATGTTTCTTTAGCAACGTAGGATAGTAAATCGTGATTCTACTGTCAGTTATTTCTTATATTGTGAATTCTAACATCTTTTTCATGTTCCTCTTAAACTGACACAGGTTTAGAATATATTATAAAAAATAATTCCTAAAACCTAGGTCTAGTTTATTTGTTTTTCTCTTATTCTTTATCAACTGGTGGAGTGTCTCATCAACATGAAACAGATAAAAATTCTTCCTACATTAAGAAGAGTCATTTAGGGCTTCTTATTAAGGTCAAAACTTTCCCCAAAATTTATAAACCATATAATTTAATTTGGTTCAGAAAGTCCTGCAGAGGAATTTTATCATCCACTTTCTGCAGGATTGAGCAGGTAAGAATTATGTCCATCTTAAACTTTATGCAAAAAATATATTTATTATGTGATATCAAAAATATTACATGAAAAAATTCTGGTAAGTTTCATTCATGGATACAAATGTAAAATTACTATACAAAAAAACCTAGTAAACTGAATCTATTCATGATCAAATTGGATTTATCTTAAGAATGCAAGAAAAAAATTATTAGAAAGTCTGAAATGTAATTCATCATTATAACATGTTAAAAACTACATAATCATATTACTAGCTGCATAATATAAAACTCAATACCACTTCATAAGTAAATATATATTCAATTCTTGGAAAGTAATACAAGAACTTGCTTCTTTAAACTGCTAAAGGCTATGTACCAAAACCTTACAAGAAATAGCAATCATTCCTATGAGACATTAGACATATTTCCCTTACAATCAAGGGGAAGGCAAAATGTCCACAAATGCTTATTTTATTTAGGATTGCTTTTGAGGAATTGACTAATACAATAAACAAAGAAAAATATTTATGAGAAGTGAAAAGGAAGAAGCTGGGACATTCCCTAGTGACCCAAAATGTTAAAGTACAGCACTGTGAAGCTAGCTGCAGCCTTATTTCCAGGCTCCGGAGCTGACCCACATGGCGCAGCAGACATCTCCTGCCTCCGCCACTGCTCCCTCAGCAGTGTACTTCCTAGATCTGCCTGTTCTGCTCCCTCCTCTGTCTCTAGTGAATCCTGTCACTGCTCCTGCACCTCTGGCCTGTACCTCAGTTATGTATGCACAATAAATAAATCCTTTTTACTTTTTTTTTAAAAAAGGAAGAAAGTGAACCTTTTCATATTGACAACATGATTACATACTAGAAACTGCCCTCTCACCCCAAAAGTGGTACCACTGATACTAGACTCAAAGCTACCGAAGATATATATGGATTTCATTTTAAAAAGCACAAGTTGTAAGTTTTTAAAGAAGAAAATGGTTAAAATGAGATATATATTATGTACATTGATAGGAAAATTAACAATCACCAGTACTCTACAAAGTGATTTCTTCAAGTTGATCAGGGAAAATCAAATCAAAATTCATAGTCTTCATAGAAACTAGACAAAGTGATTCTAAAATGTACATAAAAAAGCATGGGGAAACTCTGCTTCTGAAATAAGTAACATGTCACATGCTCTACCTCATATTATCATAACAGGTAGATGTTATAAAGCCATAGTATTAAAAACAATGTTGTGTTGGTTCAGAGACATAAAATAGATTACAGAATAGAATTGAGAGACCTGAAACAAATCTACATATCTGATACAGGTGGCATTGTGTATAACTGAGAGATTTAACTGGTGAATAAATGGTTCCAGAACAATTGTTTAATAATATAGAAAAATTGAAATTAGACCTTACATAATATCATTAAGAAAATAAATTCTACATAGATTAAGAACATAAATATTAAAGGCAAAGATTTGAGAAGTTTATATAAGGAATATCATTATTAACTCAGGCTAGAGAAAAAAATTTTTTAAATAAACAAGGCAATAAAAAATATTAATTGCAAAGTGCTGATGAGTTCAACATTAAAATTAAGACATCCTATTGATAAAATCATCATAAGTCTTATGTAAGAAGCTTAACTTGGAAGAAGATATTTTCCATCCATATAAACAAACAAACAAAAAAAACATTCAAAAAGACTATGAACAAAAATAAAAGCAATCTTTTCATAGACTAGACCAATTAATGGCTAGTGAGTATATGAAAATACGTTCAACTGCATTAGTAGTCTGAGAAATTCAAATTCAAATTAAAGCTACAAAGTTATACCATTTATATCCTCTAGATATAAATCCTCTACACTGGTAAAAACCCTCTATATTGGCAAAAGTTAAGAAATCTAATAATAACAAGAATTGGAGATTTAACACCATAAAATATATACGCAGCCAGTTGGAAAACGAATATGGCATTACCTTAGGAAACTGAACTTTTGAGTACTCATCTCATTAGTCCTTTCTTCAATATATAAAACAGAAAGGCCCTTACTATACTTTTTCGTGATAGATTTAAATCATAGAATACTACTGAGAACTAAAAATGGTCAAAAGCTATAAACAAATGAGTTGGAAATACAAGGTAGTTGTAGAAATCTATATAACTATGACACTTATTTTTAAATGAAGACTTTTTTAGCAAAGCAAAAGGTAAGGCTAGATGATAGATGTATAGATATTAATATAGGTAATATTGTTTTTTCAAAGACAGTGAATCATAAACAGAAACCTTAGGATAACGTTATATCAAATATTATGGGAAAACTATTAAGGGAGAGATAGAACTGCAAAAAAAAATGTTCTGCTTAGTACTTGAATGACAGAACAAGCACAAATTATAGTTTATCATTTTTCTTAGTCTCCATTTTTCACTAGATGTCTTGAAAAGATAATAGAAAATAGAAACCTGTTAATCATCACCATAGTCTCTTAAGTTCTTCTTATTAAATTACATTTAAAGGGTAAAAAGTGTTATCAAAATCATTGTACCCATCCCTGTTAAGTTATAAGAAACAAGAAAAAATTTTATCTCCTTTGAAACTGTTTATAAAATAGTTCCAATATTTGTGGGTCCATAGATCTTCATGATATAAAGCTTCATACAGAATACCCAGTTTTCATAACAAGTTATATTATTATTTGAAGTAGATATTAATTTGAAAGAAATAATAGATAATGATTCCATGCTGTTTTAGATATTACATTTACATACAGGGACCATACCTCTTATGGCCTCATAATCATTGCTTGGATTATTGAGATGCTATTAATACTCTGCAGGAACAGTTCTCATGTCTGAGACACCCAGGAGAATAAGCATTCCAAAATACCGGCCATTTCAGAAAGATATTGTAGACTTAATAGCCACCAAGCAAAAGTGCAAATGAAACCTGCAAAGGAAGTCATGTGTCTGTCCCTTGTCTGGATTTCTGCAAATCACTCCCCAAGCCATAGGTGCTCAAAGTGTAGGACACGGCAGTGATATCCAAGCGATCTGTCAAAGGCATTGTTTGTCTGGCCCTTGAATAGTAAATGATAGCTGATTCATTCATGATTCTGCCATGGAGTGTTGTTCCTTGCTCATTCAGTCCCAGCCCTTCCCACTTCATGCTGGGTGTTTGTATTTCATGCTGAAAGCAGCAATTAATTCTTGGCAAACACTCCCAGATGGCCTGGATTGCACAGTTCCAGTGCTAGTGCTCTGTGGTGAGTAGGGGTGGGCTGAGGTGGAGAGGTGGTAGAGAGGCCTTAGTGGCTTTCAGTCTGTTCAGCCTTCTCAAAATTGATCTGCTTACCAAGGGGCTCTGAAAACTATATCACTGTTATTTGGGCTGGACTCTGAAAAGGGTGTGTGTGTCTCTGCTTAATGAGTAATACCCTGTCTCCAGTCAACTTCTTATAAAACAGGATGTAAACAGGACCTCTCTGGTGGCACAGTGGGTTGGAGCACTACACTGCTAAGCTAAGCCAAATCAAGCCAAGCCGAGCCAACCCAAGCAGTGGCCACTTCAGTGTGAGTTAGATCCCCGACCCGGAAGTGATCCCATGGCACAGCAAACCTCTTCTGACCTGCCCACTGCTCCCCTCATCAGTGAACTTTGTCCATCTGTCTGTTCTGCTCCCCACTCTGTCTCTGGTGAATCCTCTTGCCGCCCTTGCACCTCTGGCCTGTACTCCAGTTCTTTATACATAAATAAGTAAAATCTTTGAAAAACAAAACAGGGTGTAAACAACCTTTTCCCACCCTTCATTTCTTAGTCAACCTAGTGAGTATTGCTTCCCACTGGGATGCTTTTTTGCTTAAGAAGCCAAACATGAAACTAGTAAGTCAGTAAGCTTGTGCCATAAACTTTTTCTTACTTATAATCTTCACTAGTTCCTTTGCTTTCATGAGAAATTTAATGTTTTGCATATGTTCTGCTGTATTGGAGCATTGAGAGAGAGAACAATTTTGGGAGTTCCTTTTTTGTTTCTTCTGTGCATGTTTTTACATGTGTTAGGTAACTTAGATGCCTATGAGATTGCTAGTTCCAAAGGCTAAAATCATCGTTCGCATTTATATTCTCCCCATATTGTCCTTGGCTAGTACATGATTGGCATCTGTGCTACAACATAAAATAAGAGTTTAAGGAACTGATTGCCTCATTGTGAACTATAAGGTTGTTATAAACAACACTTAAAAGTAGTTTCCTGTAAGATTTGTGATAATCATAGAAACTGGAATCTTCAAGTTAACATACAAAGGACAAATTAGCATTACTAAAATTTAGAATTCTTAAGAAAAAAAAAGAATATAAGCCCTAGCTAGTCCATTGTTTAAATAGGAAGTGATAGGAAGTTTTCTTGTATGTCTACTTTTAAAAATTGTATTTTTTTATTGAGGTAGTTTTCATTTACAAATCTATATGATTTATAAGTATAAATTCACATTTCTTCTGATGCATGTTACCATTCTAAACGCACAATGACAGCACCAGGAACACTTCATCCTAGTTAGATAGGCTCCTTCCTCATCTCTCAAACTTCCTCTATAGTCTCAGTTCTACAGCAGATTTCTGGAGCTTGTTTTCATTTAGCTTTGTCTATTTCCTTGTTTTGTTTGCTTATATTCTACATAAAAGTGAAATAATCCAGGGTTTGTCTTTCTTCCACTGACTTATTTCATTTAACATAATCCCATCCACTTCTATGCATACTGTCACAAATGACAAAGATTGCATCTTTTTTTTAATAACTGAGTAGTAATCATTGATTTTAAATTCCACAATTTCTTTATCCAGCCTGTAATTGGGCACTTAGGTCATTTCCATAACTTGATTAGTTAAAGAGCTGCTTCAGTGAATGTATCCATTTGAATTAGTGTTTTTGTATCTTCAGATAGATAACCTAGAGGTATAATTGCTGGCTCATACAATAGATCCTCTTTTATATTTTGAGAAATCTTTATGATGTTTCCATAGGGGCTGGACCACTCTTAATCCTCACCAAGTGTGTACAAGGGGTCCTTTTTTCCTGTATCCTCACCAACTTTTTGTTACTGGTATTTTTGATATGGGTTATTCTCACAGGTGTGAGGTGTGGCATCTCATTGTGATTTTGACTTGTATTTCCCTTTTTTATGTGCCTGTAGGCCATTCAGATGTCTTCTTTGGAGAAGTGACTGTCTAGTGCTTCTGCTTGGTGTGATATTATATAAGTATTTTGCAAATCTTGAATATTAACACCATATGAGTTATATTATGTGCAAATATTTTCTCCCATTGAGTAAGGTACCTTATAATTTTAATGATTTCTTCTTTTGCTGTATAAACCTGTTTTGACAGCTGTATTTTCCTCTAAATGACTGGATTCTTAATTTTCTAGATGAGAAGTATATGATGGCATTAAAAGCTACAAATTTTAAAACTTGGCTTGTCTAATCAACAAATAAAATAAGCAAGTGAGTAAGAGTTGCCAAGGCACATACTCTAAAATTGTTCAGTTATATGCCATAAGGGAAAGGAAGAACATGAGACTTCTTGGACATTAAACATCCTATATGAATATGAATATCATAATGCCAGTGAAAGTGATCATAAATATTTAATTTTCTTAGGATAGAAAGCAAATTTTTAAATAATGTTTTAAAAGGAAGTAGATGTGTGTTTGTTGTTCCAGCACCATCTAGCTTCAAGTGTTGAAACAAGCAGTTCCTGAGCCACTAGCCATCAGTCCTGGATATTGGTGAAGTGGGAAAGGGCCCTTGGTAACTGGGAAGGAAGACTGCATTGAAATCTTCTCTGAAACCTATGTATTTCCCACCATAAACCTCTGCTTGTTTGGACTGTGTTCTAACCTCCTTCTGCGTCTTGCCATCATTTTTTGTCTATGGGCTGAGAGCTCTATTTTTACACAAGTATCTGGTGCAAGCTTTACCATCAAGATTTTGAGCTAGTTTCTTACTCGATTTTAATCTTTAGTCATAATTAAGGGAGGCTATTGACTTTTAGGATTGTTATGAGAATTAAATGTAAAGTACAGGTGACCCCCAACTTACAAATGGTTCAATTTAGTATCTTTTTACTTTATTATGGTATTAAGATGATATGCATTCAGTAGAAACTGTACTTTGAATTTTTAATGAAAACATCTGTTTTCACATTCAGCACAATATACAATAAAGTATATGAGATATATTCAATATTTTTATATGAAATAGGCTTTGGGTTAGATGATTTGCCTAGCTGTAATTTCATGTAAGTATTCTGAACACATTGAAAGTTATAATGTTTGGTAGTTAGGTGTCTCAAATGCATTTGCAACTTTTGATACTTTTAACTTATGATGAGTTCATCAGCGTATAACTCATAAAAAACTAAGGAAGATATATAAAACATTAGTGACAGATAACTATTACTGCTAACAGTTCCATGTAAGCAGGTATTTCCTTACCAGAAACACATCTTCAATTGTCATCTCTCCAGATCAGTTTGAACAATTGTTTGAATAATTAGTTGATTAAAGGAAGGAATAAAGGAGAGAAAGACATTTGGGTGAAGTCTAGGTTCTGTCATGGACACCTGGATATATATTTATTACCTTTCATTTTATGGTAACAGAAATTGTAGTGTGAGGCGAGATGGTGGGTTTAGGACATGATAAGTTTATGTGTATCTATCAGTAGAAAAAGGAAAAATAAAAAGAGAGAGAGAGAATACATTTAAACTTATTTGAATTACATTTAGTGAGACAAAAAGACCATTATATCACCAAGCTTACATCCAGTCATTTATCTGCTGTCTTCTAGATTTTCTTTTCCCCTCCTCTCTCTCTTTCACTTCAATTTGGTCTTGCTTGTTTAAGAATTTTTTTTCTTTTACTTTTTAAAGCATTGGATATCCTATTACTTTTCCCATTGCTTTTATTTCAGAGTTTCTCATTTTCCCAGAAATATTTAAAATTTGACTTTCTAAAATTAGTTCCCTCTAAGTATAGTTTAGCAAATCTTACAATAATGAATAAGGATAATTCTCAAATAATGAATGTAGATGGTCATATTTGTTTCTTGAAACTAATTTTATTTTTCTATATGAAAGCATATGGAATTTTCAAACTAATATAGTTGGATAGAAAATTAGAAAGATGTGAAGCTATACAGTCTATAAAACTGGATCAGTCATTTTGTCATATGACTGCATTCACCCTCAACTGTGTCCTTGACTTTTTTTTTTTTTTAAGATTTATTTATTTTTGTATACAGAACTGGGGTATAGGCCAGAGGCTCAGGGATGGTGAGAGGATTCACCAAGGACAGAGTGGGGAGCCGAACAGGCAGATGGACAAAGTGCACGCACCATGTGGATCACCTTTGGGGCGGGGATCGAACTGATGCCCCCACCTATGTAGCTTTAGCTTCTTAGTGCTGTGCTTTAACCCACTGTGCCACCAGGGAGGGCCCTATGTCCTTTTCTTTTAATTATTCTTGACTGCCTACAGTTGGTCTATGCTATGAAATCCTTTAAAATTAGTACTTCACAATGAACTCTAGTGTCATGAGAATTTAATGTTCAAGGTGCTGGGTTAAACAAATTTATAATAATTTAATTTCTCAAGTGCATTTGAGAGTCATTGAGATAGAATGCAGTGTGTTGCACTCTCTAAAATAGTTTAACTACACATTCTTTCTCCTACAAATAATCATAAAATTTATATATTGTGGTGAACATTTTAGAAAATATTAGGTTGGGTAGGGCACAACAGGTTAGGGTGCAGCACTGGAAGCTACCTGCAACTGCCTCAGTGAGGGTTTGATCCCCAGTCCCAGCGGTGATCCACATGGTACAGCAGACCTCTCCTGACCTGCCCGCTGTTTCCCTCAGCAGTGTACTTCATCAGTCTGCCCGTTCTGCTCCCCACTCTGTCTCTGGTGAATCCTCTCATGTCCCTGCACTTCTGGCCTGTACCCCAGTTCTATATGCATAAATAGGTAATTAAAAAAATTAGGTTGAATAATTTATTTATGTTTTGCACTACAATATTTCTCATTCTAAAGAAACATTGATTTTAAGTTATAGTAATTACTGTGTATGATTTCAGAAGCATTGAATAGGCAATAACCTCAATTTTAAAAAGAACATAATTAGTTATTTGATATTGCTATTACATATGACATCAAGTTCAATTCATATCTTGGTTTTGTATAAGGTACTACATTAATGAATTTTTTTTAATTAATTTGGAAGTATACTATACATATTTAAAATAAAACATGGCCTAAATCTTACTATACCCTTCAGCCTCATGATTGAGCTTTCCCCATGTTTATCTTAATTTATTCATGTAAGTACTTCTGTCCCATTTGGTACTTATGCAACATAAAGTCAGCTTTGTAGATATGCACACTACAGACTTCACAAGTATAAATGACTCTTCACGTTGCTCATTTTACTATTTTTTTATTTAGGTTAGATATAATGTTCCAACTCATGATTTACACTTTTTTAAAGATAATGCCTAACTTCCCAAGTTCAACAGTTATAAACGAGTAAGTATGTGAATGATATAGCACACATGTAATATTTAGAAAAGTCACTTTAGGTGACATGTATTATATAGTGACCTATGCAGTGTTCCTTGTCTGTTAGCATTTTTGCATCTCCAGCAGCCTAAATGGGCTGTGTAATAGGATCATTGCTAACTTTGACCCCATCAGGTACACTGTGGTAAATGGTCACACTAATGATATTCCATGCCTGGAAAAGTTGATGAGACCATTTTCTTCCTATGGAGACAGATGGTGATTTTAGCAGTGACTGACAGTGCTGGCTTCTGGACTCATGTTTTCATTTCTAGCATATCTTTCAGAGCCAAAGGCTGAACTGTGCATGAAACTATCACATTCTTAGCAAATGCCCATATGAACATATGCACATCAAACTTGTTCCAGCTCAATAACTGGTTGTTTTGAATAAATGGCATTGCTCTGTGTAGTGCTGGTAATTGTTGTTTTCTAGACAGTATCAGAAACAGACACTTTTACATACTGTAGCGTGTAAAGCAAGATACTTCCCCTCAAAGCTATTCTTGGAATGTCTCAAGTGTTTCACTTTGCTTTTTTAAAGTAAGGAATTTTGCCTTGTTTTGTAAGAGATGAGTTTATATAGGAGGTAATTTAATGATCAGAGTTGGCAAGAGTGGAGATGACCAACACCTTAGGATCCAAGTCTCCATAGGTACAAAATGACTGTCTTCAACTATGGCCACCTAGTGTTCACCCGCCAACAACTATAATCCAGATGGGTTGCTGGACCAAAGCAACGATCAAGTAAGCAGCATTAACACAGTCATTCAAAAAACAACTGAGAACCTCAACATATCCTGATAAGGATAGTCTAATATTATATGCAAAGATCAACAAAATACAATTTATTCAAGGATTTATTAAATGAGAAAAGAAAAGCAGGCCATATGATTCAAGGAATTTCAGAGTTAAGACAAGAGTATCTTTATTCAGATCTACAAGAATCTTACATTAGTTCATGGGAGAGAGAAAGGCATATCAGTATGGTGATTAAGCATATAAAGAAGTCTGTAGGAGAAATTTTGTTAGGTGTGAAATTGAAAGAATGATAAAAGAGGATTCATATAGTCTGTGACCTATGAAATAATTGTCTACTCATAAAATGAAACTTCTTCATTCCAGATGTTAAGAATGGCAGCAGTACTGAAAGGTAGGAAATAAGAGATTCAACACATTGGGTAACAGATAGTCTTCCCAATTCATATTTTAAAGATTTCTTCTAAATTCCTTCATCTCACTTGGGACTTTTGATGTTCAAGAAACCATCCTATATGCCCTGCCCTACTTCCGAAAAATTTCTGAACTCTATTGACCCCTTAATCTTCATCATCCCTACATTAGTACAGACTCTCATCATTCTTTCTGGATTGCTTAAATCAGCTTCAAGCAGAAATTACTTTCCCATACAGTGTATACCACATAATGCATGACTCTTTTTACATGCCTGTCATGTAGAGACTAAGGTAAGAGACTAAGGTAAGAGACAAAAAGCATCCTATCTTTTGACTATAGCAATTTTTACCACACAGACAAGTACAACTTGATGTGAATTTTAGGTATCAAAAAGAACCACTTAAAATAGTAATTACTCTTCATCTAGAGAAATGAATCCATAGGAAATGGTAACTTTTTAAGGAAAGTCCAACTTTAAATCAATGTTTAAGAATGTATTTTATTTATTATTACATGTGCTTTGTTGGCTTATTACCAGTGTTCTCATTTCTCAGAAGACTCAAGCACATATATGAAATATAAATAGAATAATTAAATCCAATAGCTAAAAACCCTATAAAAGAAAATAAACAATGTAATTGTATTGTTTACAATTTAATTTAAAAATCACTTAAAACATAGCAACTTAGGGCCCTCCCTGGTGGTACAGCCGGTTAAAGCAGAGCACTGAGAAGCCAAAGCCACTTCCGCATGAGTTCGATTCCCGCCTGCCCCGGAGGATATCCACATGGCGAGGCAGACCTCTCCTGACCCGCCGCTGTTCCCCTCAGCAGTGTACTTCACCCTCTGTATCTCTGGCCTGTACCCCAGTTCTGTACGAATAAATGAATAAATCTTTAAAAAAAAACATAGCAATTTAAAGAATTTAATAAAGAATTTCTCCTCATATGCAAAATAAAATTGATTCTAATAAGCCTTCTATTATTATTTATATAGTAACACCATATCTATGTTCTTTATAGCTTACCATAGTTGCAGTTGTTTGTTTTTATGTGTTTCACTAAGTATTTGTGGAAATGTACATATGCACACGTGTGTGTGTGTATGTATATGTGTGCTTATCCCTGCATATGAATATATGCACACACACCAGTTTCTATTTGTTTCTGAGCTGTGATTCTGTATGCAAGAAAAATTGTCGCTAAACAACCCTGACACAGAAGTTCCATCTTTTGTTTGGTTAAAGACTAAGATTTGGTTAAAGAATCACTTCATTTCAATTAGACATTTCTGTGGCTTGCCATTAAAGCATATTTCTTTCTGAAGAACGGAATAAAGCCTTTACAAAGGAACCATGCAGCAGCTGTCATCCTTGATCAAAGGCAGTTATGTCAGATAGCCAAGGCTGGAGTCACAAACTGAGCCCACCTGCCCTGGATAAGGATCCTAATAGCCCCTACTTAAATCTGTTCAGCCTGCAATGATGGAAGTCTTCCAGACACTCTGAAAGAGTTGACAGTATTGGCTCCCTTTGTTGATTTTAGCTCAATGCTTTGACCAGTGGTTCTGGCCTCATCAGTGGGTTTGAAACAAAAGAACATAGGGAAGGAGAGAGGGAGCTGATAGAGGTGAGATACATCTTCCACTATGTCCTCTCCCTGGAACCTGATCATTTCAGTTGTTAAAGGTTTCTCCATATCTAGACTGCACCTTTGACTTACCAGAAGTCAAGCTCAGGGTCTACAACATAGTAGATGCTCAAAAAGTAGTTGAATAGATGGAGGATGGGAGTTCAAGGAAGATGGGAACATTCTTCCTGGGCTCTCTTGGGCTAACCTCTGCCTTATGCGTGTATCCTTCTTTTCTGTAAAGAATGCAGAATCCTCTCCAGTCATTGGTCCTCAATTTGTCTTTACTGTCTCCATTTGTAAGTTTTACATAAGGTTCTTTTGGTGTTCCTATGTGATCTTAGTCCTTTATTATCAATCCAAATTGTATATCCTCTACAGGTCAGTTACCAAATCCCTAAACCAAAAATATTTGTTTCAAATTAATGAGAAGTATTTCTCCCCCTAAATTCTGTAGATAACCCTCAACCCTATAAAAATCATTCTCTTGGGTACCTCAACTTGAAATCTCCTAACCACCTTTGCTTCTTACCTCTTGCATTCTCTTTATTTCAACCCTTGGTGCACAGCCCCCTCCAGTTCATCTCTCTCGCTCTAAGCTGGTTGTGTGCAATTGTTTTCTAAGCAGGATTCTTGACTGTTTTCTCCCTACTAAAGCTGATACCATCCACTGAAGAACAATTAATTTTCCCAAATTACTTCTCTGCTCATGTTACTCTCTGATTTAGAAATCTTCAGTGACTCGTTATGGCTTAAAGCAATAGTTTCCCAGAATTTCAGATATGAAAGAGCAGTAAATAAAACAATTTAAAAAATCAAAACTAGAAATAAATTAGGAAAAGACCCCACTTCTTTTATTTCTTTTAATATAAATGTTTTTGAAATTACTGTCTACCATAGCTATTGGTACATTTAAGGAAAGGTGTTTTAATTATAAAATTTAGGAATGACAGTCTCAGAACAGAGGGCAATCTTTCATTTAACTGGGAAAGAACCACTGATTTCACTTATACTGTTGCTTTTGGCTCTTTTGATTGTTTTCTTTTAAGCACCAACATGCCTCCATCCGTTACACACTAAATGAGATAGACTGCAAGTTGAGGGCACCACAACAGAAAAGGGAGGAGGAATGATCAAAGAGGAAGATTTTTACAATTTTGTTTTTTTAGCAAAGGAATGATGCATCTTGCAATCCCTAGTATTAACAAGTGAATGCAATCTCAGGAGTCTGTTTTATAGATTTCTAGTAACATCAGGAAAGAACTGACTATAGAACATGGGTCTAGGGACCCTGTGTGCTCTGCACAGTCCCTGAACCCTACCTGCAGAGCAAAATCACTTACATACCCAATACATTTCAAGAAAATTGATTGAATTTGAAAGACTCCCTACCACTCTGTGTACAAGAGCAGAGAGTTGAAAGAACTCAAAATACTGAACTATAATATATTCTCATATGCATCTTCAACCCTGAGAGCCAATTATTATTTCAGATCCATTATCGAAATGGAGGGTTTCACGAATATTTCTTTAATATTGATATCAGTATCAAACTGATGGATGAGCTAATAAAAAAAGATGGTCTGTCCTTTCTGATTTTATAACTTACTGACAAAGCATTGTTTGTGCAGAATTGAATCCATGTCAAAATTTTTCTTCCTGACCACAGATCACATCTGCTTCTCAAAGTCATTTCTTATTATGTTCTCTTTCCAAGTCACCTGTCTTTTGTGGCCCAAAAGAGGTAACTCTGGCTACCTCTCTTCAAATATGGGAGTGGAACTTTCACTTTTGGTGTGGGCAGGCAGCTTCTGGTTCCTAGTGATGCTTACCCAAGTTCCAGAAAGAGGCCATTAGCCAGGTCTACTGCTGGGAAGAGCCTATTAGCACTCAGCTGCCACCATGGTCTGGAATGTGCAGACTACTGTGTGTTCACTATCTAAAAATCCTGCTTCTCTCAGTGTCCTGCAGATGGCTTGGAAAGCTTGCAGAGATAAATCATACACCACAATCAGTTTGATACTTTCCCCTAAGACATTTTTAAAAAGGGGGGAAAAAGTTGTGATCAGTGTCCTAATCATTTGGCTTTTTTTGGGAACATGAGTGACCAAGTTTTTTAATCTTTAATGAACATACACAGAAACATGTAGAAGCTTGATTTTTCCCACTTTAGAATTTTGTTAGATGTACACCTATCACTTGAAAGTTAAACCTGAACTAAATGAGAATAATAATAGCAGTAGTAGTAATAACAATAATAATAATAATGTGTCAAAATTTTAGGGTAATTGCTCTCTGTAAAAATGTGTCTAGCTTGTCCTTCTTGTTTCTCATCTCATTTTTATGCATTTCCAGTGAGGAATTAAGAAATTGTACCAGTCAGGGTTCTCCATAGAAACAGAACCGAAGAGTGTTGTGTGTGTGATTTTGGAAAGAGATTTGTCATGAGGAATTGACGCATGCCTATGGATACTGAGTAGATCGCAAGCTGATAACTCAATAAAGTCGTATTATAGTTCCAGTCTGAGTCTGAAGAGCACTCCTGAATTCAGGGGAACCAGTGCTTTAAATCTCAATCCAAGAGCAGAAGACTGATGTCCTAACACCAGGAGGCAGGCAGAAAATGAAAAGGGGCAAATTCCCCTTCCTTTGCCTTTTTTATTCCATTTAGGCCCTCAGTTTGAATGGTCTCTTCCATTTTGAGGAAGACAACCCACTGTCCTACCTCTACTGATTCAAATGCTAATGTAACTCAAATCCCCGCCCCCCCCCATTGACCTACACTCAACCTTTTACATTTTCAAAAAAATGTACTTAATCTGGGCATCAGCTGATTCAATCATACTGTCCATGAGCTTTTCACAGCCTCTTGAACTCTTGTGCATCTTGAACTCTTGAGCTCCCTACATTTTGACCGTGTGATCCTTCAGTCACACAGCATTTTTTTTTGCCTGCATCCTTTTCCAGCTATGTTTCTCCTTGTCTTTTCTGCCCATCTTGAGTGGGGGCCTAGATAGGCAGGCAGGAAGGTTGCATCTGTGGGAACAGAAGGTAGGTTAGGTAAAATCACTTCAGAAAAATTCTGTTTGTGGTTCATTTTTCACTATGTTTTGATGCAGACAATTAATTGTGAATTAAAATCACTCAGTTGGAAAAGGGAATTCGTTTTAAAGACTCAGCCATGTCTTGCAGACAGCCAAACAAAGCTTTGATACCCGGCCTCGGGGAGGGAAGCAAGTGAAGAATGTCCATAGGCCTCAGCAGCTTAGATCCACCTGTGTTTCGCCATCAGTGAACTGCATGTATATTGGTTTCTGTGCTGCTGGTTTCTGTCCTGCTACTAACTGAACCAGTTTCTTACCCATTTAAATTCCCTGTAGGAGAAGTGGAAACAGTTCATCCTTTCCTTTTTTCCACCAGGCCAAGTTACTGGCCAGTCTGTAGCTGCTCCCTTCTGGCAGGCACAACTCTGTCTGATCACCTGTGCTTGGGAAGGACTTGGCCTCACAAATGCCTCCTCCTGTAGGCCTGGGAGGAAGCCGATTCACAATGTCACCACCAGTAGAGCACATCGCATTGCATGGCCAAGAGCCATATCCCTACCACAGCAAAGTGGACCCCCTCTCCCTCATGTGGCTTATTTGTTGGGGTGGGGAGGGAGAATGCCCCTAAAGTGTACAAATGCCTAATTGATGTCAAGAAAAACCTTCAAAATTTTATTTTTAAGATTTATTTATTTGTACAGAACTGGGGTATAGGCCAGAGACGCGGAGGATGAGAGGATTCACCAGGGACAGAGTAGGGAGCAGAACAGGCAGATGGAAGAAGTACACCGCTGAGGGGAGCAGCGGGCAGGCCAGGAGAGGTCTGCCTCGCCATGTGGATCTCATGCGGGGCAGGCGGGGATTGAACTCATGCGGAAGTGGCTTAAGCTTCTTTGTGTTGCGCTTTAACCCGCTGCGCCACCTGGGAGGGCCTCTATTTTTTTTTTTTAAAGAATTATTTAAACATACAGAACTGGAGTACAGGCCAGAGGTACAGGGGTGGTGAGAGGATTCACCTGAGACAGAGTGGGGAGCAGAAGAGGCCGACTGGTGAAGTACACTGCTAAGGGGAGCAGTGGGCGGGTCAGGAGAAGTCTGCCGCACCATGTGGATCATCCCTGTGCCCGGGGATGAAGCTTGCACCAAAGCTCTGCAGCTGGCTTGCAGTGCTGAGTCCTAAACCGTTGTGCCACCAGGGAGGGCCCTCTCTGACATATTTTCATGGACTTTTCTTACATTTGGTTTAGCCTGGTATTTCCTTAACCTTACTGAAACCGTGGTTTTCATATTGGCTTAAGAAAAAAGAAAATATTCACCAGTTGTAAACACAGTGAAGAAACGGAAAAATATGTAGGAACTGAAAAGTATTTCAGTGGTTGTGATTATTACATCGGTGGACTTAGCGATACAAGACAAAAATTAATACAAAAAAAAAAAAAACAAGAAAATGTGTGAATATGTCAGAGCCAGAGGAGCTTAAGGACCAGATTCAGATTCATTATTGATTCCCTAAAATCTGAATTAATATCACATAGGCTTTAGGAATCTGATCACAAAAGATTTTTAGCAAAACATAATAACCATAAGCAGTGATTGGTCTTTACCCACATAGAAGTAGCTCTCAATTTCACACTGGTTTAATGTTAACCTAAAGCTCACAAGAGCTGAAAAATCTAATGTCTAGATTTGGGTATTCTCAAAAATGAAAATTAAAGTGCTGTAAGTCAGGTTTTTGAAAAAAAAAAAAAAAAAACACTGTTTTCTATCCTTGACCACTTACAGTTATCTTGAAATTACTTTTCATTAAGAACAAGTAAACATTTTGAGTGAAAATAGTTAATAAAAGAGAGGAGGCATAGATTTTTATGTCACGCCAAATGAAATCTCTTGAGGAGCTGATCTGAAGGCTGCCTCTGAACTGAAATGATTTCAGTCTAAATCAGACATTTCTAAATGTCTTCTCTTGAATTCACTCAATATTACACATACCACAAAATCTTATTACTTCTACATTCAAACTCTTGTTAACATTTGTATCACTCCAGTAGTTTTATATCAGTAGGAACACTGGCAATGTTGAGTGATTTTAAGGTAATTGAAGCATATTATTTTAACAGGCATTGTAATCCGGCAGTCAGTCAAGCAGACACGGGAATACTGTAGCAAATGGAGATATTGAATGGTTTATCACCAAGAATGCAAAATTTAGATATTAAAGAGACATAGTGTGGACCATGTATGATGGTTCAGCAAACGTTTCAGGACATCTGCAGATCCCTTTGGCTGTGTAGACGATGGAGCAGGCTCGGATTCTGGATCCAGGCTGTGTCTGGATTGGTTCTGTACTTACCACCTGCTTGTCTTGGGCAAGATCTTCACTGCTGTCTTTGTTTCCCACGACTGCCATAATAGTTTGGTGGCTTAACACAACCACACTCCATGCTTTTCTAGTTCAGGAGGTCAGATAACGAAAGTCAAGATGTCGATGGGGCTGGTGTCTTCTGGAGGCCTGAGGGAGAAGCTGCTCTAAACCTCTCCATTAGTATCTGGTGGGGGCCCCTGTGCTTCCTGACTGTTGGCTTGTGGATGCTTCACTCCAGTGTCTGCTCCACTCCAGTGTCTGCTCCTATCTTGACATGGCCTCTCTGTATCTCTGATTGGCCTCTCCTCTTTTTATGTTACTGGTCATTGGATTTAAGTACCTAATCCAGGGGGATCATCTCATCTATAATTACATCTAGAAAGAACCTAATTTCAAATAAGTTTGCCTTTGATGGATGAGAAATTCAGAAAGTCACTATTCAACCCAATTATAAAATGTAAATATTAAGAATATCTGTCACATAGATTGTTTTTATTTATCAGTTAACTGAGGTAAAGTGCTTAGGATAGTCCTCTTTAGGGGGCCTCCATGATGGCCCTTAACAGGGAGTTAAGTCTCAGCACTATGAAGCTATTGCTATTGGCAGCCACTGCAGCCAGGGAACTGACCTGAGTGGCACAGAAGACCTCTCCTGTCTTGCCCACTGCTCCCCTCATCAGTGTATTTCAGTTGATCTGCCTGTTCTGTTCCCCACTCTGTCTCTAGTAAATCTGCCTCACCATCCCCACCACCCCCCGCAACATATATCACTGGTCTATACCCTAGTAATTGTATGCATAAATAAAGTAAATCTGTTTAAAAACCTAGTCCTTTATAAAAGATCAGCACACATGTATGTATTAGCTATTCATTATAATCTAATGAACATATTAGTTATGCATAAAAATATAGAACAGTATAAGTAAAGAGACCACAATTATTAATTAAGCATTAGTTTGTTTTTGTAGACCTCTTTGCAAGTATATTTATAAGAATATTACCTGGTCTTACCACACCCACTGTCTCTGCTGTACCTCTCATATCCATTCCTTGCAAACTGTCCACACATAAAAAAATGAAAAGAAAGAACCTTGGCATGAAATGCTGCCATGGCAATAGAAAAGGAAAAGAAAGCGACACCAGTCATGGCCTGATTCTGGGTGACAGAGGACACAGAATCCATCAAAAACAAGAGTGGCTGCTGGTTGCCAAGTTACAAATTGGCAAATCTTGTTGGACCTAGATAACAAACTCACTTTAATTAAATTGCCTTTGATTGAGCTATGGGTTGTGATTTTTCATATTGAGTTTTGCTCAGTGGTGAGCCAGCTCAGGCCGCTTGGCATAAAATTTGAACTTCTAACCATATTTCAAACCCTAGCGCATGTCTCATGGCAGGCCAGGTGGCAGGTGCAGGCATCACACCTGATTTGCACTGATCATAAAGTGCAGGTGCACCCAGTCTATGGGCCTAAGTGGCTGGGGCTGGACACCATGGATGTCAGTGGAGGGGCATAGACACCAGTTTATAACCACCCAGGTGTAGGCGGAATAACAGGGAGTAACATACAAGCTAAAGAGGGAGATGTAGTGCTTTATCATCTTTCCTCTCCCCTTTGCTTTTGTGTGGGGAATTTGTTGAAGTGGGTCCCTATGAGGCCGCAATCCATTACTGGCACTGATTTCTGGCAGTTCCTGGCCTGTGTCTCTCTGGCCCATATGACTGAGGACTTCATAATAACACATATGGTCAATTATTCAACCAGGGCCTTCCCAACAAGGCTGGGGGTCTTACCAAATGCAGATGTGAAGGGAATCACCTGAGCCTGCTTATCCAAAGTGAGGGTAGCCACGTAGGTGGTGTGTGGAGCTGTCCTCAGTTGGAATCCCTGTCAGA
>NW_004567110.1:56943969-56949922 GCF_000260355.1 Condylura cristata | reverse complement strand
GGATCATCTACAGAACGGGCAGGTTTCAAACTCATGCTGAAGTGACTTTAGCTTGTTAGTGCTGTGCTTTACTCGCTGCGCCACCAGGGAGGGCCTAATTTTTTTTTTTAATATTTATTTATTCATATAAAACTGGGAAAAGATCAGAGGTGCAGGGAGTGAGAGGATTCACCAGAGACAGAGTGGGGAGCTGAGCAGGCAGACTGACTGAAATACACTGCTGAGGTGGAGCAGTGGGAAAAACCGAAGCAGTCTGCCAATCTTGTGGGTCCTCTCCCTGGCTGGGGTTCAAACTTGTGCTGCAGCAGCTTTGGATAGCTTTATGGTGCTGCACTTTAGCCTGTTGCACCACCTGGGAGGGCCCAACATACCATTTTTTAATGTAGGACAGTAAAGGTTTTGGGTACCTAAGACATCCCAGCCCCTTGTCTTCCATCTGTCTTTCCAACATTTGCAATCACTGTGTTTCCATTAAGTCTTGATTGAGAATGTTCTTCAAAACTTCATGGCACCACACATCAGGTAATGGGCTGATATCAAGTTCTACAGAGAGCTTACACAATGCAACAAAAACAAATCAAAGAGCCACTCAAAAAGTGGGCAGAAGATTTAAATAGGCATTTTTTTCCAAAGAAAAAATGCAAGTGGCCCATGCAAATAGGAAAGATATGAAATATGAAAAAGTATTAGTTATTTATTTTAAACGTACATCAAATCCACAATGAGATAGCACCTCACACCTGTAAGAATAACCCATATTAAAAATAAAACAAAAAGTAACAAGTGCTTACAAGGATGTGAAGAAAGAGGAAACCTCTACTCTGTTGGTGGCAATGCACATGGGTTTAGCTACTTCGAAAAGCTGTGTCAAATTTCCTCAGTACGCTGGAAAGGAATCTGCACTATGGTCCTTGCTAGTCTACTCGCAGAAATCTACCCAGAGAACACAAAAGCATTAATTTGAAAGAAAACCACACTTTTTATTGTAGCACTATTCACAATAGCCAAGATATGGAAACAAACTAAATGCCCCCCCAAATATGAGTGCATTAAGATGTGAAATATAGATATAGATATACATATATATACATATAATCTAATATGTGTGTTTGTCGTGTGTGTGTGTGTGTGTGTTTGTGTGTATTATAATGAAAAACAACCAAAGAGATAAGCTCATGCCATTTGCAGCAGCATGCATGGGGCTAGAAGGGATTACGCTAAGTGACGTAAGTCAGAAAAAAATGATAAATGTTGGATGATTTCAGTTTAAATGGAATATAGAGGAAAAACAAAAGTTTAGACAAATGCAAACTTTGAATGTTGAGCATAGATATTCCGCATCCAAGAGAGGAGGGAGAAGAGTATGGGGAGGGAGAAATGTAGAAGTGGAGAGTGTCATAGTGATGGACTATAGGTGCTTTGGCGGTGGGAGATCTAGGGTGATCACACCTGAAGTGAAAAATCATGTATTATCAAAAATTAACAATATAAGAAAAAAATACTACATTTAAAAATTAAAAAATAACACAAACAACATCCTGAAACCTATCACCTACTTACTATTGAAAAGTACATGGGAATTCTCTCCTTTTATGCCCATTAGTTATACTTCTGCTTCAGAGTCTAGTTCAGTTTCGGTCAAATGTCACTGATATGAGGTCATCATTTCAGACATCTTCAATTCTCCAAGGAAAAGGTAGTTTGGATTCTTTGTCTCCTTCTTTGAGACTCAGTTCTTTGTGAAAAATTTTATACTCTTTTTGCTCTTGTTAAATGAGTTGAATTCTTTTAAAGGAAGGTATAGGAAATGTATCTCCTACATTCCTTGCTTATTAGCAGGTCTAGTATATAGTAGATGATCAATATAAGAAACAAAAGGAATGAACATTTATGGAATGCATGCTATATTTGTTTACTTTATCCAGATATACTATGTGAAGTGCTTCATTCAGATATTGTAATGTGGAAGCCACAACCACTGTCTTTATCTTGTATAAATCGATCTGATTTATGGCAGTAACCCCACCTCCATGCGTCTGAACTGAAGGAAAAGTAACCCATTCCACTCTGAATCATTCCTCTTCAATCTACATAGTACTGACCCATTCAAGCTCTTGAATGTCATCAAAATACTGATGTAGGGCCACATAGAACAGTGGTCCTAGGTAATTGTTCAACATTAGAATCTGATAAATCTTCCTTTTCCAGGATCTAGTATGTCCTTCCAGGCCCTACAATTTCCACTGCTCACAGCTATACTTTACATATTGAAATCTTGCCATGGTGTGGGTTCTGTCTGCCTCTTCTACTATGGGATCCTATTTCTTGCCCAGAAGGTGACAAGGAAGGCAAACCTTAACGTCATCAGAAATCTCCTTTTCCTCCTCTAAGTCCCAAAACATCATTTTTAATCTTGGCTGAAGGTCAGGAGAGGAACCCAAATCTCATGCTGCTCCTTCAGGATAACCTTTGTTCATTCAAAGTATTATTTTCTGTTATTTTTGTATGTTTGCCAAATTCTCCAGGTTCTGAGGAACTAAGCTTTGTGAAAACAAGTGGCAAAAACATTTTGGTCACATATTTTTTTCTGAGGTAATGAATGAAAGTATGAACTAGCATGATTAGGAGACCAAAGGTGAAAATGTGAATAAATCAGAAGACCAAGCAACCTCAAAGTACAGAAGTATCACTTTTTTCTTTCTTTTTCTTTGACAAAGTAATATTGTTACATGGATATTTGGAATATCAATAGATTCTTTGGTTATTGGACCCTGAAAAAGCATTATTAGCTTCACTACTGTGTATTAGGTAGAGATGTCATGGGCTCTTGTCACTTTGCATGTGAGATATTGTGTTGTTTGGTCATGGATGAGAACACAAGTTGTGTTGTGTTCCTTCAGATAGAAAAGGAAGCCAACAGATCAATATCAATAAACTGTATGCTCTACCATATGGTACTTTTTAGATGCAAAGACATACTGTCTGCAGCCCAGAGCAATTCAGAATTGCCTCTTGTTTGTTGAAAGGCAAGAGCATCTTCCCTCTCACTTCTAGGCACCAAGAATTGGAACATGTTTCTGCACATGAAATACTGCATTTCTTGGCTTTTACATATTAGCTCTTTGGATTTTATAATCTCTTACTTAGGGAAAAAGGCATTATTAGTATAATTTTACTGATGAAGATATTCAATGACTTTCTCAGGCCCTCTATGTGTAATGCTACTTTGCTACAGTGATGACATTGGTAAAGTACAGTGATAACAATTACATGGAAATGTGGGCCTTCAACTCTAAGTCCAGTGCTCTTTTAACACAGAAATGTTTCTAAACGCTCAAGGAGAAGAAAGTGGAACTCCTCAGTTACATTCAGACCTTTACCCCCTGACGCTTCTTTCCAAATTGGCTACAGATCTGGTCTCTACTCCTGCAGTGTTATAGTCTTAAAAGCATAATACTTTACCCTCTCTCTTATGAGTCAAACAGTTTTCCTGGGTTAATCTTTGAGTCCAGGATGGAACTAGATACATTATTTTTTTCCCCTTCATTATTTACTCCCACCAGTGAGTCAATGGAAAGAGCCTGTTAGCGCTTCCTGGGACATTATCCATCACATGAAAATTAGCAATAATATTTTTGCAAATATTTCCTTTTCATGCACTTATAATACTCTACTTGCTTTCTAAATAGCTGATTCAAATAGCCAGCCAAAGAACATTTATCCTCTTCTTTCGAGTTTAATTTGTCATTTGATATTCTTGCATACACGTGACTGCTTCTACTATCTTCACAGCTCAGAGTTAGCAGATATGGAAGGCAAGTTTAAAAATTATACTGCATTCAAGTTTGAAAATCTATTGCATTATATACAACCTTGCTCTCCATATTTCTCTTTCAGTGATGAATATTTTGTTATATATCAAAATAACTTATAACTGTAATAGTGATGTGTTTTAGAGAAACTTTCTACTTCTTAAAGTTTTCAGTGTGTTTACTCTACCTCATCTATCTTCAGGACTTGCTAGGATGCCTACTTAGATGTCAATAATTTAAATTTTCATTTATAAGTAGATATATGTATCACCATATTTTGAAAGTTGATATTTTTCACAGACTTTTTATTTTTTTTTATTTTACCTCAGCTTTGCTCTTTTTCTGTGTTGTCTCCTTTCCCCTATTATTTTGAAATACATTTAGGTATTCCAAATACATTTGCTATTATTATACCAAAGAGGGAAGATTGGAGTCTCACAGTAGCTGACCTTAAACAATGGCTCTCATATTGACTGACTGTGAGCCGTTCCCTCCCCCATTCCACTTCACTGTCATGAGGTGGAGACACAAAGACTGTCATGAGGTGGAGACACAAAGACAGGCCTTCTGGAAATTCAAGTTGGCAAAAGAAGATGAGACTTTTAAGATGTGGTTAAGCTTTGAGTCATGCAGTAAAATTATGGGTCCTAATAAACGTGTCTGTGAAAGGTTAGCATTAGTCCTAAATCATAAGGCAAATACTAAATGTTGTTTAAAACCCAAAGTAAAACATGTAGTTGGTGCTACTGTCAACCTAAAACTTCTTTCTCGTCTCTTCTGACTTAAGTCCTACCCAGTATACAAGGTCTTGCTTCACTTGTACCTTCAGCACCTATCCTCAGATTCCTTTAACAGAATTTATATTTTTTCTTTGTTATCAATCCATTTTTTAATCTTTCTGATTATGAAGTATGGTTCTAAAGTCATAGTCAAAATAAATCATATCCTTGCTTTGATGAAGCTCATGTTCTGATCAGGGATTGTTTAGTTATAAAAAAAATGAAACCCAAGATAACAAAAACAGTTGCTTGGGCCCTCCCTGGTAGTGCAACAGGTTAGGACTCAGCACTGCAAGCTAGCAGCAGCCGTTTCAGTATGAGTTCTACCCCCAGCCACGGAAGTTATCCACATGGAATGGTAGACATCGCCTGTCTCACCTGCTGCTCCCCTCAGCAGTGTACTTCATCTATCTGCCTGTTCTGCTCCTCACTCTGTCTGTGGTGAAGCCTCTCACTGCCCCTTTACCTCTGGCCTGTATATCAGTCCTGTATGCATAAAAAATAAATCTTTAAAAAAATGGTCATATAATTCAAGGACAGGAGTATAATCAATTCCCATAAAGCACTGAATGGAATTGAGAGCTTACTAGTGATACATCAATGATTCTTTATTTCCTTCTTAGTTCCTTTTTTGTTGGGGCCTCATGTGCTCTTGTGTCTTTTTTGTTGGTGATGGCATGTTCATCCTTCACTGTGCAAGCTGATCTTTTCTACTACAGCTGTATGTAGTTGAAATGACAGCCTCATACCTGGCTTCGTGCCATCTCCCATTTGAATCTCTTACTTTCTGGTCCTCATGATTCTTCCTGTCCACCCAAGGGCTGGACTCCATTCCAAGTGTAACGCTGCTCAATGGTTGATAACTTGAAATTGTCATTTGAGCTTTAAGCTTTGGGAGCTTCTTTCATAAAGGTTATGTTCTTTCTGTTTGGCAACTCCATGCCATTAAGCATTAGTATGCACCAAAAAAATGTTCACAATGACATATATAAAGATAAAAAGCACCAATAATGACGATTTTTATCAACCAGACAATGATATAGACACATCAAATTTAGTGTACTATTTAGATTAGTGTGTCAACTCTTGTGATATTTATTTTATGTCCATGTAGACTACTTTCATTTGTATATAGAATTATACATCAATTAATAGCATCATTTGATTTGAGGTATTCTAATTTGATGGAAAATTAAGAGCGTAAGTAACCAAGAAACTTCATATTAATGCATGTTTCATGTCTTCGGAAAGGGAAGTTATCTTAAAATATATATGTCTCTTTCTATTGTTATCAATTTAAATGATCCTTTACTCAACCTGTCTTGACAGCATATATGTATATATATATATGTATATATATAT
>NW_004567110.1:56937101-56943869 GCF_000260355.1 Condylura cristata | reverse complement strand
TATATATGTATATATGTATATATGTATATATGTATATATGCACATAGGACTAAGGTACAGGCCAGAGGTGCAGAGGAAGTGAGAAGATTCACCAGAGACAGAGTGGGAGCAGAACAGGTTGACTGATGAAGTACACTTATGAGGGGCACAGCGGGTGGGTCAGGAGAGGTCTGCTGCACCATGTGGTCACCTCCCTGGTGGGGTGTCAAACTCATGCTGAAGTGGCTTTAGCTTCATAGTGCTGCGTTTTAACCTGCTGCACCACCAGGGAGGGCCCAAGTTAATATCTATTTTTAAAGGTCATTTTAAAATGTCATAATTACTTTAGAAAATGCATATTAGCTTTCTGATAGTATGACTCATTATTATGGTCATTTAAGAAGAATTAACTTTAGATACAAATAAGAGATGACTACATCTGAATTAAAGCACATATTTTAATTTCCAGAAAGAATACAGTAGATTAGTTTCCATACATAAAGTCAAAATTTTCTCTCTTTCAACAAAATCGTGACAAAGGAATTCTTATTTGTGACATGCACATGTTTATTTCTTCTTTGTATTTTAAAGAACATACATTGAGATTTTGGTACTTTGCTAACTTTTTTTTGTAAACTATTAAAACTTTAGTAAATTGAAAAATCCTAATATTTATTAGTATTTCAGTATTTTCCAAGTGTTCCCCTGTGTAGAATTAATTCAGACTTGAAAACTAGCCAATTTATAAAAATAACATTTCTTTAGACTGGTTTCTTAAAGCATTGACTTTTGCAAGATATTTACCATGCAGTCATTAATTCACTTTTTAAGTGCTTAAGAAGTACAAAGATTTCCTTGCCATTACTGTTAGTGTCACTTTCAAGAAAAAATAAATAAATAAAATGCTCTACTGCAAAAAATTTGCTCTAAATATGAGGTGGTTACTAATAGAGTTGGATAGAATTATATGAGATTACCTACAGCTACTTAATGTTCTATAGCTACTAAATGTTCTTACACTGTAAACTTGTTACATTGTCCAGGCAAATATCATTTCAGTATAACTTATATTCATTTCCCCCCTTGGAAATATGCCTTATATTAAGCACTGTGTGCTTTTTAAAGTGTCCAGACTTCTTAAATGTAAGCAGGTGTTTCTTCTTTGTCTTTTAGATTAAGTAGTAGGGTATTGTCCAAATAATAAGAACTGTTACATGACTGTATAGAAATTAATATATTGTTTTTATTTTTTTCAAAAAGGAAGCAAATTGGTTTTTTTCTAATAATCAATGGTTTTAATTCAGTTAATTGGTAAGAACTATTTTTATATAAAAAATCTTATTTGTGCTTATATGTGTTAAATAAATGTATAAAGTAACCAAAAAAGGAAAGAAAGCAAGGTTCCTCAGGAGTATCTATAACAATAATCTGACTCTCCTTGTAATTTTTGCTTTTTTCACATTATTGTGACTTTGGATTTTGAGGTTTTGGATGTATGAGTGAGCAACCTACGAGGCTTTTCTCTAAGAGAACTTGATTAGTTTTCTTACTAATCCTGTGAGGGTATCCAGGCACCTCTGCACCTGAACCACATTTATCCTCTCAGTTCATTTGACGTAGTCTTAATGGCCATAAGAGTCCCTAAAATAAACAGATTTTTGCTAGATTTTTTTATTTATAATATCTAATACTTCCTTTGGCATTTGGTTGACTTGTTTGAAATCAGAAAAAAAAAAAGAAATATTAACCATGAGAGATACTTTTAGAATGGAATACTATTTAGCCACAATAAAGCTGCAATGTTGCCATTTACAGTGAAATGGAAGAACTGGAGGATATTTTGAGAACCATAACTCAGGAGAAAGGCAAATCATTGATAGTTTCATCTATATGAGGAATATAAAGAAACTAAGCTAATGAATTGGTAAAATGAATCAGTTAGTGGTCTTTTACAATGGAAAATGAGGTTATCAAAGGGAAGGAGGGTAGAATTAAGAGCAAAGGTGGAAGAGGTCAAGGGATTGTGGTATTTTTCACTTTAATAGAAGTGAAAATAAAATAATACAATTAAATTTTTAGGATGTTTAAGTGTAATTAAAGCCAGAGCTTATTAGTACTGGTAAGCCCATTAATTCATTTTGAATAACTCAGAACTAAAATGTCCTATGCTCTAAAACAATGCAAACTCTATGATGAGACCTTTTGATAGCAAATTGATATTATGCCACTTTCAGTGGTCATCATAATTTATTTCTTATTTCTGGGAAAACAATGTATTAACAGACTGCACAATATTTATTGAGTATATTCTAGCAATGATGGGGCTCTAACAGGGAACTAGACAAACTCTCAAAAGCCTTGAGAATTAGAGAAGAGTATAATAGGACTAGGTAGAACTATGAGTCTAGGTGTGGGTATGGGTGTATGGATGGTCCTTCTCTATTTCCTTTCCCTACCACACTTTGGTGTTTTCCAGTCATCTGAAAATAAACTGCATTCAAGGTCACAAGAATGTATTCACAAATAGGTTTCAGCTGCTAGTTCTTAGAGGAAATGTTGGATTTCAAATTGCATATAAGACACTTCTGCAAAATTTATATGGGGTATTTTCTTTTATCCCACTGCCCAATTATTAATTTTCTTTAAGCACAAATGCTATTATGGAATTAGGAAAGATGGATTCTAAAGAACCAGTCAGCTTTGGAAGACAGTGAATAGTTATTTTTTATCAATGATTTCAAAGCTTGATGAGTAAGTTCACAATTTTTAAAAATAAATCCAAATCTAAATCCTTAAGCCTTGAAGAATGTAGACTAGGGCCCTCCCTGGTGGCGCAGCGGGTTAAAGCACAGCACTGAGAAGCTTAAGCCACTTCCGCATGAGTTCGATCCCCGCCTGCCCCGGAGGTGACCACATGGTGTGGCAGACCTCTCCTGACCCGCCCACTGCTCCCCTCAGCAGTGTACTTCGTTATCTGCCTGTTCTGCTCCCTGCTCTATCTCTGGTGAAACTCACCTCATCTCTGGCCTGTACCCCAGCTCTGTATGAGAAAATAAATCTTAAAAAAAGAAAGAAAGAAAGAAAGTAGACTAGAAGGATCAGAATGAACATAAAGTCATTGTTCTGATATTTAGGATTCTCTCCAATGCAGTGATGAGCATAATATTTACTTTGCCCTCTAGAGACCTCACACATGTTTGGCTTGAGTCACTAGTAAGAAACTATGCAGCATTAGTTCATCAGTCTCAGAAACAAATGTATTAGCTTCCTCATTCCAAAGGCTGACTTGCTGAAATATCTAGTCAATTTTTATATCAGGTTCTTGTTTTATTTTTCCTTATTGGTCAAGATAGTCATTTTTTCACAACATATTATACTACTTGACAATCCCTTGAGTACCAGAAACAGTATTTCCATAGAAGTATCAGTATCAGATGTGAAAATCCATATTTGTCCCATATAGGATTGGAAAGGATAAAACTTTGTAAATACATTATTCCTCTTTCAACAGATTTAAATTGTGTGCATGTGTAGAAAATGTCAGGAAATTTCCAGCAACTAGATTTAGTATGTCCCAGTAGTGTAAGAAAGAACTCTTTAGAGCAGCAGCAACTGCACATTAAGCATAAGGAAAGCAAATTGGTCCTTGATGTCTTTTTTCAGTTAGATTCTTGTCATCAAGCTGGGGAAGTCTATTAAAGTTTTCTGCTCAAAATAAAGAAAAAAATAACAGATGTAGAACTTGTCAACTATTTGCCTTTGGTTTTCTTCTTTATCCCAAATTGAACCATCACAGCCATGTACCCTGAGAGGCAGGGACATTTTCTTTCCTTATTGTATTTTGACTGTTTAAGCTTGGGTTTGGGATAATACAGGCATTTCAGTGTGTGTTGAGTACATGAATGGTTGACCGGGGAGTAAGGTATAGCATGGGAGATGGCACCATGTGGATTAATTTTCCAGAGAGAAAATGAGGAATTGCTGTGGATAATTGTAAGATATGTGAGTTCACTTCTTTTGCATAAATTGCTGAGAATTTGCCTTCACCAAACTGAACCATTCCCAGACTAAGCAGCCTCAAGGAACACATATAAAGCAGGTCTTCTGTTTTTTATATCAGAAAGTGTTAGTTACTGATTACTAATCAGTTGGTCAATGGAAAAGCCTATTGGAAGGAAGAGAATCCTCTCTGAATCTCTTAGGTGAGAAGCTGGCCATAGCACATTTTGTGCCCAGCTGGTGGGACCGAGACAGAAGATGGAGCAGAGAATGAGCATTTGTCAAAAGTCAAACTCAGAAAGAAGACAAAAAAAACACTGGTGGTTCCTAGATTTTATGAAATCCAGTTTGTCCATAGTTCAGTCAGTCAGCTCCCCAGTTTCCATAACACCAGAACAAATAGAGTATAATACAAGGACATGCTGGGAAATGGCAAAAACACAAATCAAATGAATCTGCCTGAAGTTTTCTTTTTTTTTTTTAAGATTGATTTATTTATGCATACAGAACAAAGGTACAGGGGTGGTGAGAGGCTTCACCATAGACAGAGTGGGGAGCAGGACAGGCAAATCAATGAAGTATACTGCTGAGGGAGCAGTGGGCGGGTCAGGAGAGGCCTGCCGCGCCATGTGGGTCACCTTTGGGGCAGGTGGGAATCGAACTCATGCTGAAGTGGCTTTAGCTTCTTTGTGCTGTGGTGTAACCTGCTACGCTACCAGGGAGGGCCCTGCCTGAAATTTTCAAAGGTTTGTTTATTTATGCATACAAGAGCTGGAGTGTGGGCCAGAGGTGTGTATGGGTGGGGTGGGGGAGTGGAGGGGGGGATGACTAGGTTCACCAGACAGAATGAGGAATAGAACAGGCAGATCTACTGAGACACACTGCTGAGGGGAGCAGTGGATGAGACAGGAGAGCTCTGCTGTGCCATGTGGGTCAGCTCCATGGCCAGGATGTAGTGATTGAGGATCACTTTGTAGTGCTGAGACTTAAAAGAGAAGCCTATATCTGTTTGCTTTTAACTACTTTGTTGAAGAGTTTTGTGTGCTGAAACAATTTGTTTTAAAAAAAATGGAGTTTTCAGGTGATCCAAAAAATTTAGTTGCAATGCTGTTCTTTTACCTAATCATATAAATTCTATTCTATCTTTAGCTGAATAGTAGCAAAAAATTATGACCAAATTTTTACACCACTACACCAAAAAGCAACTACGCTATTTGGGGGGGATGCTTCTTCACAGAAACCATGATGTAATACCATTTACCATGTAGACTGTAGGGAAACACGATTTGGGGCTTATTTTATATACATTTTTGACCAGGTTATTTTTATAGCAATAATTAAAGTACCAATAGTATGATATGCAGCCGCAAGCCTTTTTAGACAGACCATTATGAAAAATGAAGAGCTAGCACCGTTCTCAAATATGAGCTGCATCTTGTTCTAAGAGTCATAACTCATAGATTTATGAAGAACTTTCATGTAGACAGCAAGTCACATTTGAAAAATGATTAAAGCCAGATGAGGAGGGACTTAATGTTAAGTGACACAGCAGTGTGTTTGGTGACAATTTCAGGTCATCCCATGTTCTTTTACATGCTGGCTATTTACCACTTCTGCTTGTTCACTTGCTTGTGGTATAGCAAGCAGAAGTTAACCTGAAACTTTTCAACAAATGAGTTACCTGAAAAACACAAAATGATTATTTCAAAAGGATAGATACACTCCTGTGTTCACTGCAGAATTATATGCAATAGTCCAGCTGTGAAAACAAGCTAAGAACCCAAAGACAGATGAGTGGATAAGGAAACATTCTAATGGAATACTACTCATCTATAAAAAGGATGAAGTCTTGCCATTTTTATCAGCATGGATGGAACTGGAAAGGCTATGCTAAGTGAGTAAGTCAGAAGAATGGCAAATACAGGATGAGTCTGTCATTTGTATGCAGAATACAGAGAAGTAAAAGAATGGCTCAAGTAAGCCTAAACCAATAACAATCCATAAAAATATGACTGAATCGGGGAGGGAGCACAGTGAACAATGACAGAGGATTCTGGGTAGCTATTGGCAGGTGATATATGGTGACATACATCTGATGGGTGTCGGCCTATACTTTAGATCATATGCTGAGTCAATGTTAACACAATCTAAATAACAGCAGAACAAGAATGAAATCCTAGAGACACTTTAATCAAATAGCACCTGACCAAGAAAAGAGGGAAAGTAGCTTTAAAAAGAAAAAAAAAACAGCTTTCCTTAAGCTGTTAATTAATAGATATTCAAAGTTTCAGTTGTCTTTGTGCCTTCTTTCTGTGTTGTTACCTCTTCCTTAAAAAAGTAAAGGTGAACTATGCCTTTTTGTTTTCACACCTTTCTTTCTTTCCGAATCTGAAAATTTCGTATTTACTTGTACAGTGCTTCTAAGAATGGACTTGAACAAGCTTTAAACTCACTGGAACTTCTTGTTCTAACCAAGTAATCTGTGTGTGTTATCCTGTCACAATTGGTACATTGTCCTCCATTATACACAGTTGTCATGGATTGGATTTATAACAGTTGAAAGAGTACAGGATGCATTACACACTTAAAGAGTTTTCTTTCTTTTATAATTTTTTTATTATTCTTCATTTTGTACATTTTTCCATCTCAGTTGTAATCCCTGTGGACTTCCCACCACCACTTCACCCCCGTGCCATCACCATAGTCCCATGTGTTCTTCCCACCCCAGTTTTTCTCTTGTTCCCCTCTCCTCCCCCATAAAATGTCTCTGTTTTATGGTTGTTAGTTGAT
>NW_004567110.1:56931702-56937001 GCF_000260355.1 Condylura cristata | reverse complement strand
TGGCCCCCAGTGGAATGCTACCCAGCCATCAAAACGCAGCTCATCTCACGCCATGTGTAGCAACATTAATGGAACTGGGAGGGCTGATACTAAGTGAAATAAGCCAGGAGACAGATAGCAGATGGTGTCACTCATTCATGAAATATATGAGAACCAAGAAGTAGACAAACACAAACCTTATTTATTTTTATTTTATACACACACACACACATGCCTACATCTGCATGTGTGTGTGTATATGTGTGTATATTTTATATCATTCTTCGTTTCGTACATATTTTCATCTCGGTTGTAATCCCTGTGGACTCCCCACCATCACTTCACCCGTGTGCTATTAACATAGTCCCGCGTGCCCTTTGCACCCCTTTGATCCTGTTCCCCTCCCCACCCCCATAGAATATGTCTCATTTATACTTGTTTATTGATTTTCATTTTTACCTTATTACAATATATATATATATATATATATATATATATTTATATATATATACACACACACACACACACACACACACATTTTTTTTTCATTTGGTATTTTTCTTTTTCTTTATGGCTTATTTCACTAAGCATGATCTTTTACTGTTCCAGACAAGTTACCTGTAGTTGAAGCCAGAGAAATAATAATATATTTCTTTACATACCTGGCAAAGCTCTAGATAGAATAGATAGAATGTGCATGAAAGGTGTCTTTCTCACCTTTAAGGAACTTGCAGATGAGTGATAAAAGAGACCCATAATTACAATAGAGTGAGGTAAGTGCAAGGATACAGGTGTGTCTATAATGCCACAGTTACATAGAACAAAGGGTGGAGAAGGGACATGATTTCCTAGGAAGGCTGTACTAAGACAGAGAGTAACAGGGTGGGTTGGTCAAGGAAGCTGTAGGGTGAGTTGGAAATAAGGCAGGCTGGAATAGGAAAAGGGAATTTAACAAAATTAGGTAGACATTTCATTAAACCGTAAGTTGCTAGATGTTGAAGTATGAGGCTAAGATTGAAGAAGTCTTGGGTCTTTTGTATCTATGCTAAACAGCATGATCTTCATGCTGTAGATAGTTGGGATCATGGTGGTTTTGAGCTAAGGAGCGTCATAATTAGATTACAATTAGAATGAGTCCCTCTGGTGTCTCTATAGGGAATGGATTTGAGGAAAGCAGCTGGTCTCTGCAAACATTGAAGGAGATTGTGTTTGCAATTAGTCTTAGACACTGGAAACCAGGTGTGTGGAGGTTGGCATGGAGAGGAAGCAGTTACTTGATAATTAGGCAATATTATCAGTGGAAGTTGATGATAGTTTGGATGTTGGCACTTTGTTAAAGATTTCCAGCTTGTATGGCCAGATGTAAGATGATTTTATCCACCGAAATACAGTGATAAAGGGGCAAATGAGTTTTCAGAGGTGGGTATGATTGAAGTAAATCTGCATGTTGGTTGTTAAAAGTATTTGAGCCTAAAGTTCAGAGAAGGGAGTAAGGTCTGTAAGGTAAGGTTATCTGAACCAAAGAGGACAAGAATTTCTCTTCAGTGTTAGTTCTGTGGCAATACCAATGATGAGTGACATGGTATTAATATAAGTAGGGTGAGGTGATTCAAACCCACACACAATTAATTTTATTTAAGCAACTTCATTTAATCATGTTTATTACCCAAACCTTCCCTTGAGAATTAGAAAACGCAGTCAACTCATAAATTTTAAAATAAAAAATACCATTGGTTTAGTTCATTTAATAAAAATATACTCAATGAAATATATATATATATATATATATAAATAGATATTTTAAGAAAAATAAATATCTTTCAGAAAGATAAAGGATGTGGGGAAAGAATGGAAGAGAAGTGAGGAGAGGAAAATAAATAAAGAGCAATTCAGATAGAGAAAAAGAGGTAGGGAGTAAACAAAATGTGTACAACAGAAAATGAGGCCACAAAGGAGTTCTCACAGAAAGAGAAAGGAATGTTCAGGAGAATTTGAAGCTAATCTTATCCAGTGGTCTCTAGAATGGCCTAGAAATCCTTTAATATTCCTTTTGTCCCCATGTTTTCCTCAAGTGAGAAAATTTAAGCTCGTATGAAAATAAATACAGAATACTCGTGACTTCCATTTTAATGTGCATGGGGATGCAGCATTTTATTGATATTAAATTGATACTTTTTAATATTGAGACTATTCAGTCTCAGGGAAAGAGAAAAATCTTCTCAGGTCTTAGCAAAAGGAAGAGTATTGATTTTTGTTGTTTTGAGACTGCCTGAGTTTTAAAATGTACCTCAGTTTAAATTTGTTATTCATGAAGAGAATGTTCTCACTTCTGAGTTGGCCCTTTCTTCATACTCTAGACCTCTTTCTGGACACCATATTACTGCTAAGGATCTTCATATCATGTCTGACATTTCATGAAATCACTCCATGAATAGTAGCTACTAATATTGATTGGTTGATTCCTCCCTGTTGGGGCTGAGGATGTCGGGGTACAAAGAGAAAATGAAGTCACCCAAGGTTACAGTGCTGCTGGAGAAATGGCAAGGTGATGATCCAGGGTCCATCTGATCAACTCCATGCCCAGCCCAGAGCCCCTGAGGACATATACACTTCAAAAGCATGGCAGTCTATGTGGGCAGGGACCCTCACTTTGTGCTCAGGACAGAGAAACAGTGTCAAGGAAGGAGAGTTCTTTTTTTCCTAAGACTCTTAAACTGTACTGGTATAACTAATTAGCCCTATTGATTCACTAGGCTGGTCCTTTTTATGGTACTTCTCAATGTAGAGTTTGAAGGCTGATACTAATTAATAGCCCTGAATTCTAACAGTTTCTCATAACATTTTGCAGTGAGAAATTCTTATTAAACTTAATTGAACCTAATTCTCTTTAGAACTTTTTTCCAAATAGCATTTCAGGGATACCTATCTTGACCCTTTTATCTATAATTTCTTCCAACACATATGCACATACATGGCCTCACCCAATAATTGAAACTTCTATTATCCTGCTCTTCTTTGTGGTCCTACTTAGCATTTATCAACATCTCTATACTTGTTTGTTTATCTTGTTTGCTGCCAATCACCTTTTACATGAGTTCTTGAGTTTTTTTCTTCCCACCTCCTTTATGGCTATATCCACACCTACAGCAGTGCTGGGTTCATTTTCTGAGTAGCTCTGTGGTTAGTGCTCAGCAAATACTTTCTGAGATATGGGTAGGTATATCCATTTCCTTCCTATGAATATTCTTGTTTCATACTGACTTCCACACAAAAATCCTTCAATTAATTAACTACTGTTTTACAATTTGCCCATAACTTTCTTCACAGTATCTTATTTCTATTCCATCACCCATTAGAACCTCACAAATTAAACTGGTAAATACTACGATTCTCTTTTGCCTTATAGGTAATTAATTTATTTCTTCTATCTCTGAAAATTATGAAAAAGGCTGTTTAGTACTTTCATTCTTATACTAAGAGAGGTGAGACTTTAAGGAAACCATATTATATGAAAGAGAATAAAGGAGAGTAAAGCTGAGCAGTTACTGATTGTGTAAAGCATTGAAATTTTCTAGAATTGAATTTCCTTTCCTGGGTCAGAAGAGTTGATCTCAAAGTTCTCCAGAGGTCTAACATTCTAAGCCCTAATATAGGCATAACCAAATATAGGTCTAACCAGCTCTAAAATTCTGTGACTCAAGCTAACTTAAAATGTATTATCTGAGTCCTTCCTGGTGGCACAGCAGGTTAGGACATCACACTACAAGCCAGCCATAGTGACTTCAGTGCAAGTTCAATCCCCAGCCCTGGAAGTGACACACATGGCACAGCAGACCTCTCCTGTATCGCCCGCTGCTCCCCTCAGCAGTGTACTTGGTCAATCTGCCTGTTCTGCTCCCCAATCTATCCCTGGTGAATCCTCTCACGGCCTCTGCACCTCTGGTCTGTATCCCAGGTCTGTATGCATAAATAAATAAATCTTTAAAAAATGTATTATCTAATATCAGGACTCCTTTTTAGGTTTTACTTTTTTTTATGATATTAATGCAGTCATTTCCTTTAACATATATAAGAATTCCTTCAATGAGATTTAGCTTTAGGATCTTCTATTTTGTTTCCCACTGGACTGAAGTTAATTGTGCATTTTCTGAAAAGTAGTAGAAACATAACTGCCAGGATTTTTCAAAATTAATGGAAAGTGGCCTTCTCAACCATTTAAATTTGTTCTCTAGATTCATTTAAACATGCAAAATAAAACTTCAAGCTTTCTTCAAAAAGGAAAGGCCTGAAAGTAAAAAGGATTTGTCATTTTCTCTTTTTTTTCAGCAATATTGAATGTACAATTTTTTTTTTCAATTGAAGTATAATTGTTTTGCCTCTTAGTGTTTTGTCGGTATAGGATTTCTCCCTTCAGGTATATTCACTGTAGTTCTCCCACCACCAAAGCACCCATAATCCTCCACAATAGTCCATTGTGAGCTCCATGCCCCTTCCCCCGACACGCCCCCTCTAGATTACTCAATTCTATGACTAGTTTTTAAAGGCTAGTTTTAAAAGTTTTCTGTGACCCTTTGTTTGATTACTCTAGATTCTACCAGTGCTTGTCATCATCCATTATTTATCTTTCTCCTCCTTGCTTATTTTGCTTAGCATAATCCCCTACAACATCCGTGCTGATGCAGATGGTACAAGTTTATCTTTTTTGATCACTGTGTAGAATTCCATTGTATATATATCACATACATCACCTCTTCTTGATCCACTCATCTCTTTTTGGGCACTTAGGTTATTTCTATAACTTGGCTGTTGTAAATAGTTTTACAGTAAACACAGGAGTGCAGGTTTCCACTAAAAGGGATTTGGAATCAGGTAGCTGAATACAGTTTCTCCTGAAAATGCCACATTGACACTCCATAGGAGATTGGCTACAAGAAATTTAAAAATAGGACTTGATCATTAATAGGCTAAAATGTCACTCAACTGAAATAAGAGACATTTCTGAAAATACTGTCTCTTCATTGAATAAGAGGTTGTTTTTTTTTTTTTTAAAGCATAGTCATATGAAGTTTCTCTTTATGGATTATAGTCAATATCCATGTCCTATATTAGCTTTAATAAAATAAGAGATTGGTCGTCCCTGGTGGCGCAGTGGGTTAAAGCGCAGCACTGAGAATTGAAAGCCACTTCGCATGATTTCGATCCCCGCCCACCCTGGAGGTGACCACATGGCGCGGCAGACCTTTACTGACCGCCCGCTGCTCCCCTCAGCAGTATACTTCGTTGATCTGCCTGTTCTGCTCCCCGCTCTGTCTCTGGTGAA
>NW_004567110.1:56896224-56931602 GCF_000260355.1 Condylura cristata | reverse complement strand
TCATCTGAAAACTGTCTTAAATATATTTTTACAATTCTGCTCCCCGCTCTGTCTCTGGTGAAGCCTCTCACCGCCCCTGTACCTCTGGCCTGTATCCCAGTTCTGTATGCATAAAAAAATAAATATTTATTAAATAAATAAAATAAGAGATCAAGAGAGCACTAAGTTGGGGAAATTTGATGAACAAAGTCAAAACCAACATTTCCCAGATATCATCTGAAAACTGTCTTAAATATATTTTTACAATTAATTTTTCTCATGTGTAATATTAATGGAGAACATACATGTAACATTTTATGGACATTATACATAGACAGGATACAATAATTAATGAGACATAATAAATAGAATAGCACTGACATTAAGCACCCTTTTCTGAACAAGCCATTAATATAATTTAGGAAATTTAATCCATGTACCAAATATGTTAGGGAGGTATTATTTTCCTGTTAAACTCAGGAGACTAGACTCAAGAGCTTTGGTAACTTGCTTAAAACTGAATAGTAAATAGTGGGTGTTTTGTACTGAATGCTTTGTGTCCTCTCTTGCCACCCAAATTTATATGATGGTATTATGATGTGGGCCATTTGGGGGATAATTAGCTTTAGGCAAGATCATGAGATGGAGCCCTCATAAACAGGTTTGTCTCCTTATAAAAAGATGAAGAGAGACCAAACTTTTCTCTATTCACAAGCACACACTGCCAAGGAAAGACCATGTGATCTCACAGCAAATCAAAATCTGCAAACCAGGAGCCAAACCTGCTGATGCCTAGATCTTGGATTTCTCAGCCTAGAGAGATCTTGGATTTCTCAGCCTGTAAGAAGCTAATCCCTGTTGCTTATGCCCATGGTGTCTGCTACAGCATCCTGAGATGACTAAGATAATAGCCGACCTGGCCATGTCCTATTGCCAGGTCCATGCTGACAAAGAAAATGGGACCAAGAAGCTGTCATGGGCAAGAGGCCATTGCATGATCTGATAGATACACCGAAGGTCTTTGATCACTGGGCCCAAGGGGCTACAACCTAGTGGGATTCATTTCTGTCTCACCAGGTAGAAACACAAGAAATTGGGAGGTACCATCATTGGTCTCTCCTTCCCACCTTGTGCCTGCCCAGAATCAGACTCTACATCCTGTAGCAACTATCTCTGCTTCCTGTCTTTAAATTTGTCTCTCTGACACTCCTGACCTTCCTACCTTTGTTCACTGTTACTCCCCAACAGGCATTCTAGCTTCAGTCTTACCCCCAGTCCATCCTAACCTTGGTGTATTCTCTTTAAAACGAAAAATCATGCATGTTATGTTCCTGCTTCAAATCCTTCATGTTGCAAGGTTCAATGGGGGTGGGGCAGTCCTGGTGTTACATGTACATGTAAGAAGAATGCCCAGGGAAGACAAATTTATGGTCCCCAATATTGTTGTGGGAAGTAGAACCTGTCAGAAGGCAATGGTAAAGCTTGTGCCCAGTGCACTGCCCATCAGTCTTATTTGTATGACCTGCTGCCATTCTCAGCCCCGCCACTCTCTCCACCTTAGGACTATTCAGATCTGGTAAGCGGATATGCTTTTCTAGGAATAAGGCAGAAATAAGTACAAAAATAGATAATTAAGACTTTGAGACTGAAATTATATGCAAATTTATATAATGCATATTTGAAGTAATCACGGTAATGCTATTTATATTACACCTTCTCACCCAAAGATGGCAAAGAAAATTTACAGATATTCCTTCTCATTCTCACCATTCTCTGATAAATTGTGCTATAAATGCTATATGAAATAATGAATTTCTTTCCCCCTTTCACATTCCAAATGATCACTTGGTAATTTGTTGCAGTATTTACCATAGGTGCCACATGTAGGAATGCAAGTCTTTAAAATGTGAACTGATAAATGCAGTGCACAAGCAAGATGTATGTGGGTAAATGTAATCCACCCACCCCAATCAAATGTGCATAAATGTACCATTAGGACCTCTCCTGATTTTTTTGACTGACATTGGAAAAAAAAATAATAATAATCAAAATGTTTTGAAGGCCAATGTAGATTCTGTATATGAATTGTTTTGTTAAAGCAGGTTACTCTTTGCCATCCAGAACAGGCACTGTGGAGCTGAGCTCTAATACTTTTAGTTTCTTCATGTGCCTCTGACCTCACTTGCTATCTTTTATGAATCTTTTCCTTACTCGTCTATTATTCTGGTTCTTTCTGCTACAGGAACATACTAGGCATGCACTCACCTCAGGACCTTTGCACTTACTGTTCTCCCTTTGTGGAGATTCTTCCTCCCTATGTTAGCCAACACACTCCCTCACTTTGAGTCTAACACATCATCCTTATAGCAACTTTTATTCCCCAAATCCTACTTATTTTTTTTTTTACTTTATCAGCACCTGGCAGATTTTCTGTTTATTTCTCCCCCCCCCCTTATTTTCATACTATAATAAAACCTTCATAAAATCTTTGTCTATTTTATCACCTTAGTTTACCCTAGTGTCCAGAAATGCCTAAAGCTTAGAGGTCCTGATAACTACTTGATGAATGAATAAATTAGTGGAGAAACAAATCTTAATATCTGTGGTAATTTAGGGTGACCAGTATATTTATTTACAGTTATATATACCTGTCTGTTCTTAAAGTATACACAGAAAGTCAAGATTTTGGCCACTACTAGTACTTTAGAATATGAAAGTAATTTTGAATTTCTATGGGAGTTAAGAGTGTAACTGGAAACCATCTAAGGAAAGATACTCTCGAGATCTGCAAATTGTTGTAAAGTCAGCAACTATTACATAAGCAATTTACTAATGTGTAAATTGCAATGCATAAATGTGACTGTTATGCATGATTCCAGTTCCATGCATGATCACTTTTCTCTATGCAACCTACACACAGGATGTATGTGCACATATGTTCACACAGGTACAACATACATGCTTTTCATTTGCTTCTGGAGAAAAAGTTTTGAGATTTAATGATACATGTGAATAATAAAACAGTTATAACAAAAAAGTCCCTTCTGTAGCTGCCAGATGGTTCTGTCTTTTACAGGCTCCCAGAATCCCACCAACCTTCTGCATTGCCTTAAATTATGACTTCGAAGCATTTCTCTTGACCACTTTGTTTGCAGCCTCCATATGACATCTGTGTGAACCTTCTACTGTCAGCTAGTTTCTACCCTTTTCCATAAGGCAGAGGGTGGGTGTGACAGCAAGTAAGCCAGCAGTACTGGCAGATGGGTTATATTCCAGAACTTCAATCCTGGGTCCTGTCAATTTTGTGACCCAGAATTCTGAGCATACAGGTGCATCATCATGTAGCCCAGTAGCAGACTGTCATCTCTGCTGAGTGTCTTCCAAATTGTCAGACAGTCAGGACTAGCAAATATGTATTACATGACATCTACAACTGTTTCCAAACATACATGAGATATATGCCTGTTTCAGAGCCAAATTCAATTTTGCCTATCTGCTACTTAGAGGCAGCCTTGAGTTATCCGAGAGGTGTAGTAGACTGACTTGAAGCACAACCATCAGGACAGCTGGCCCATCAGTAGTAGTGGGGCTCTCAAAATCAGTCAGTTTTAGAGACTGGAGTGAGGTATTTAAAAAAGGAGAGAGGGAAAATATATAGAAGTGCTGTCAAAAAAATAGTTTGAGCTAGTAGCAAGAAAGGGAAAATTACAGATTGGTTGTTTAATCTGATGGGGCAAACTGGGGAGAGGTTCTAAGGTCAAGCCAAACTGGAGCTGAGTGGACATAGTCAGAAGTAAAGGTGGAGGAGAGGGAAGAGCAAGGCCAGTATTTCTAGTGCCCTGCATGTCACTGAACCACCTCTCTTTCATCAGTGCATCACTTGGTGCTGGACAGAACTGACTTAAAGGTCCACATCAAGGTGGTCATAGATTTCATGTACGAATAGGATAATAGAGCAGAAAGAATACCCATGACATTTACTAATGATAGCTGGATGAGAAAGGAGGCGTGCTCAGCCCTTCAAAAGAAGATAGAAATTCAATACCGACTTGAAGATGTTGAAGACCAGGGTCAGTTTCAACCAGTATCAAATACAAGGCATACATAGAGAGGAAAAAGCAATTTGCTCAAATACCAGATGAGAAATGAAAGGTTTTATGACTTTCTGGATGGTGCAGCCATGTATTGCTGTTAGAGGATCAGGAAACTGAGGTTCTCCATTGGAGTAATCACTAGAATAATCACAGATTCCTTGCATACAGAACCCCTGCCTCGGTCATTTGGTTCTCTTAAAGAGACAAAGTCTCTTTCTTTCTCTGAGTTGTCCTTATTCAGACCAGGAAGGAAGCACAGTTTAAAGTGAATATTGTGTCTTAAGATGATTAACATCACTTACCTGTGGAATAAATTTCATGTTGCATATGCAGCAATGACCCAGACAGAGAAATTATGGCACTCGCAAACTCTAACATGATTGTTAAAATTGGATGTTTCCTCTTCTCCATTAAGCAGAGAAAATATCAAAGACAAGATGTTTTAATAATTTCTGGAACAACAGAAGAGGAGAACTTGGATGGAGATAGAGGGGGGAGCATCATGTGGGTAGTGAGACTACTGGGTAGATGTGAGAAAAGAAGGGGAGAGAAGCTGAAGATCATCAGGACTCATCTGGAGGCTCAAACGAAAACATACAAATACAGTTACAAGTATATAGAGACAAAATTACAATTAGGATTATTTAAATGAGAGAATAAAAACTTGTACATATGTAGCAGATGTCCAGAATGTAGTCTATCTTACTAGTAAAACAAATTCCAGGACACAAAGAATCTCAGACTAGAAGCTAACATTTGTGACATACTACACAGATGACAAAGCAGTCTACAGATAATGAGTTTTTTCCCTTTCCCGGCAACCCTATTTAGGGCATGTTGTATTATTATCCTGACTTTATAGATGAAAAAGTAAGGCCCAGAAAACTTAAATAAGCATCTCTAGGACACAGAACCTGCATTTAGGGGATATCACTGGCTTCTAAGCAAACAATTTCCAAAGTGGCATAATAAACAGAACATTTTTCTCATGATAGATAGATGATATAGTTAGATTGAGGAGTGATAGATAGATAGATAGATAGATAGATAGATAGATAGATAGATAGATAGATAGATAGATAGATAGATAGATAGAATTAACTGTAGCATAACTAAGAGATATCAGGCATGAAATTGCAACCAAGTAAACAGGGTCGTGATAGTTCAGTTGTCTATGAACTTTACTCTTTTTATCTACATTTCCATTTTTATTATATTATTCTGCCTTTTCTATAATGCAGTGTCTTATAAATGACAAAAGATGATCTTTTCATCATTTTCTGAAAAGGAGGGCAGCCAGATTTCAGAGACTCCTCCATCCTTGAGGTTCCCTTGGCATTGTGTCTGCTACTGTGCATACAAGGCCCTGCAGAGGGAGTGATCTTGGAAAAATGTTCGCTGGCCTGCTGAATAGTCTGTAATTATGTCTAAATGATGCAACCTCATTTTTCTTTAAAATAATGTTAGTTTAGGAAAAAATAAACCTGGCTGAGGAATAAAAGAGAAGGCATGGAAATGAAAGATTGAAAGATTCATTAGAAGGTAAAAGCAGTACAGTTTGACTCTGCTGTTCATGTGGTTATTCATGTGGCTATTCACGTCATCAACTAATAGGTGATAGAAAATTATGAAAAAACGTAGAAGCAGTATACACATCTACTGATTTTGCCATCATGTGTACATTATCTCTTACCTTTGTGAGATTAAAATGAATGGAGAGATTAACAAGAGTCTCCATAACCTATTCATTCATTTTCATTTTCAGATAAGAAAGTATGTCATATTTTCACCATTTTAATTGAGATCTAGCAGATGAGAACTTAACAAGGTAATAATTTTAAAATGAATTTATTTCTAATTTAGCAGTAAATAAGTGTAATGATGGTAATAATAGCCTTGAGGTAAAATGTTGACCAGATTAACAGCAACAAGGAAAGACTTTTTGCCTGATATTGATACATTTAACTGTGTTATCTTAGATATATTAAAACTTGATATATAAAATTACTCTAATTATATTATTAAACTCTTATATTTTATATTATAATCATATTATTAAACTCTTATATGTAACAAATTTTTACTGCATACTTAAAAATGAGACCCAGTCCTAAGCAGTATAGGAAATAAAAATAAGGGGAATTTTTTTTATGTGGTCTCTGCCTTCAAAAAAGGAAATGATTTATCTATGGTGATCGCACACGGGTGACTCGGTGATGGGAAACCCGCAGGGATTACAATTGAGATGAAAAAAAAAAAGGTACAAAATGATGTAAAAATAAACTGTTATAATAAAAAAAAAAGAAATGATTTAATTAGGGAGGCAAAAAGGAACAGTCAATAATAACAATAGTAGTATTATCGACAGAAACATTTGTTGAAAACTGTGTCAGCACCTGCTCACTGTTTTGACTGGCATTGAATCATGACTTCCCAAAACCCTGTAAGTGTGCCCTGTTTTTATTCTGACTTCTTAGATAGGAAATGGAGGCTCACAAAGTTGATCTAGCTCTGTCAGAGAATGGGCTGCTCTACGTGAATAAATTTCAAGGTAAATGAAAAAACAAAGTCCCGCATTTGTACTCTCCCCCCACCCTTGTTGTGACCCCTCTGCCTGCCCCTCCCCCACAGCCTGCCTCAGATTTATGGTCAGCTAGAAAGTTTTTTCTTTTTTCAGACCTTTGTTCACTTTACCCATATTCCGCATATAAGTGAAATCAAAGAATAACTACGGTGATGAATCATGGGTACTGTGGTATGTTGAAGGACAGAGGAAGAAATCAAATGCTGTGCAAAAATAATCAGTGATATAATAAATAATTTTTAAATAAATAAATAATAAGTCCCCTCTGGTTCTCCAAAGCAGCAACAAAAATATCCCTACATTTGTTTTGATCGTTTTTGTATGATTTGTAGTAAACTATGTGGCGTGGATTCCCCCAAAACACAAGAATTCTGGAAGTCTTTCCTTGATGATTTAATGTGCTTAAGTTATTCATTTTAATCTGGTCACTTAACAGGCTTGTCTAACACTCTCTATTGTGAATGGTGACCGACTGGCAGATAGCAAAAGAATTTTATAAAATAAGAATAAAGGATTGCTGGGTGAAGTCCAACTAAACTTACTCTAAACAAAATAATAGACTTAAAATTTTATTGATGTATCTATTTACATTATTGTTCATTTTAAAACAATGTTTACTCCCCCCCCCAACCTGTTATAACTGTAGTCCCCCACATTCCTCTTTCTGATTCCTCCCTCTTTCTGATCCCTCACTGCCTTCCCTGTAGGACATCTCTAGTTTATAATTGTCTGTTTTTGTTTATACTGTTCAGCAACCCAAAAATACAAACTCGTGCATTTGTAGCAACATAGATGGAGCTGGAAGGGATTATGCTCAGTGAAATAAGTCAGAAGGAAAAAAGAAAAATACCAAATGTTCTTATTACAGGAGGAATTTAAGAGAACCGAATAAGACATCGGGGGAAAGAAGTGTATTGTTACTACAATACTAAACAAAATAATATACTTTTAAAATAAGTTGTTGATATGTTTGGCTGCTCTGTAGCTTTTAGGCTTGTGTTTGCTTTTTTTTCTTTTTTTGGTGTCTCTTTTGGTTCTAATCGTGTTTTCAGTAATTAGGTTGTTACATAAAGAGATACTACTACATATGTTGAAAGAAAAATACAGTAGCAATACATTGTTTTTTTAATAATCTTTGATCACTAAACTTATAGTATCCTTTAGCAAATGTAGGGTTCTGAAAGCCTTCAAATTTGACTTCTGTGACAAAAATATACTTTTGTAGGCATATATGATGTTGCAGAGTAGTTGAAATGTGTACATTATCCTTTTATGAAACTGCACATTTTAGTTAACAGAGAAAGAATGGATGGAGGAGGTGCTAGAACAAATACTATATCCAGAGGCCAAGACCTGACTGAGAAAAGTTGGACTCCAAACCAGGCACCTGGAAGCCGGCAGCACTGGACTAAACCTACCATTGGCCTCGGGAATCCATTCTGCATTCATTCCTTTACAGTTGCCCTGAACACAGGCCAAACTGAAAAAACACCAAGGGAACCTTGCGATATGAAACAAATGTCAGAAAATACATTCTTAAGAGATACACAGGAAATAGGGTGACTGTGGTAAATTGATGAAACAGTTGTACTGAGTTTTGGGAAATATCCTTTCTGAAGGCACTGGCATTATTGTCATTATCTTTACATTTCCAATATATCAAGGAACCAAACATGAATTAATCATTCTCACTATGTCATAGGCTTTTAGCTTTACTCAGTATAAATGAAAATATCCTGCTTTTAGGCTTCTGCTGCAGTGACACACTCTTTTGTAGCAGTTAATTCCTGGTATTGGGTTATTCCTCTAGAAGGATGAGGTCATATACCTGGGAGGTAGGAGAGGGGGAGGAGGTATGTATGTCACATAAATGTTGGACTAAATCACTCTCAAGTATACCTGGCTTCCATGCAGGTCACTCAGCTCTGTGCCTTGTCATGCTGTGGCTCAACTGTCATTTCCTTTTTACCTTAATCCCCTTCTCCCATTTTTGCCCTGCTGAGATATTGGACAGTTGGCAACATTCCAGTCTGTCTTCAAGTGGCAACTCAAATGCTTCCAACATTGGATCCCTCTCCACTCTAACCGGAAGAGTTGTTTCTCCTCCATTCCACGAACAACCCTGGTATTCCAGACCAGCTCTCCTTGGGTATTGATAATGTGTTGCTTGACCATTGACTGCTACTGTGAGATTCTTGAAGAGGTACATGAGTAATGCACACTTATATTCCTGGGATCTAACACAATGCCTGAAACACTACACCTACTCAAGCAATATAGTTTGCATTTAATTATACACTTCTGAGAATGTATGATCCAAACTAAGGTTAAATATTGTAAGCCAAACTTTTTTAACTAAAAGCCCCAATTATTTAGTGTCAGAGTGTGGAATAGGTAACAGATCAGGATATGTGCTCCATACTGTTGATGACTCTCTTCACAATGTCATTCTTTCCTGCTTCTTTAGATGACTTCCTGGTCTCCCCATACATCAGTCTCAGGCAGGTGAAGGGAGTATGGAGAAGTATTCATTGAGCTTAAAGTTCTAGTCCAGAATGGTCCACAGCACTTCTGCTCAATTCTTTTGGCTCGAACATCATTCTCTGGCCACACCTATTGAAAGGAGACTGAGAAATATTTCTAATTGTGTGCTCAGGAAGACTAGAGAAAGCTAGCAAACATTCTCTGCTATACAATACTTCCCCCAGAATTGCACTTTTTGCCTTTGAAAGTATGACTGGAAACAACCTAAATGACACAACACAGATGTTTGGATCAAAAAATTGTGTTATGTATACAGGGTGGAATATAACTTGGTCATCAAAAGATAAAGTTATGCCATTATTGGCAACAGGAAGAATGAAACTGGAAGGCATATGCTTAGAAAACTAAGTCAGAAAGAGAAATATCGGATGGTGTCACTAATATATGGATATAAGTTCAGAGTCAGGTAAATTTAGAGTCATATAAATACTAGCTTAAAAACTAACCCTTGAAAGCTGACTACAAAACTGGAACACAAAGGGAAGGAGGGGTTAAGGAGGGCTAAGAACAAAGAGGGAAGGGAGCACATGGACTGTGGTGGTGGCCTATGCAGGAGTTGGTGGTGGATGCACTATGATGGTGATACCTGACAAGGGTATCCAAATATTACTTCAATTAAAAATTAAAACAAGTATATATGCATTCCCCGTCATTGCTCCTCAATGTGTCACTTCCATCTTCCACTTCTAACTCTTCTTTCTCACCCCTTCCCATCTAGAAAGTTATCAAACCCTATGTTCTTGACATGTGAAAAATCTGTCGCCACTGCCTCATTCTTAGTTCAAAAGGACAACATCAAAGTTATTCACTAATTATGCTATGAAAATTAAAATATTGGAAAGCAGATGACAATAATAATTGTTACAAAATAAAGTAAATTGTGACCCTAAAGGAGACAAAATAATGGAAGGTAAGGCTAAGTACACATATCTCTATGGGTTGTTTTTGTTTTAAAGTTTTCCAAAAGTGACAATGAAAAGAGGGGAAAGGCTATGGTAATAAATCAACTGAGAAAGCAAAGATTTTATTTTGCACTTGCTGTCACAAAGAGGGTCATTCATGTGACTTGGATTTGGCATTCAAAATTAGGCAGAAAAATGGGAAAGTTTTTTTTTTTAATTTATTTGTGCATACAGAACTGGGGTACAGACCAGAGGCTCAGGGGCGGTAAGAGGCTTCACCAGAGACAGTGGGGAAAAGAACAGGCAGATCGACGAGGTACACTGCTGGGGGGAGCAGCGGGTGGGTCAGGAGAGGTCTGCCACACCATGTGGTCACCTCCGGGACAGGCAGGAATCGAACTCATGCGGAAGCAGCTTTAGATTCTCAGTGCTGTGCTTTAACCCACTGAGCCACCAGGAAGGGCCCAAAATGGAAAAGTTTTATTTAAAGCCTGAAAAGGGAAGCTTTCAGATATGCATGTTCCTATTTGGAAGCTGGGAAAACTATAGTTGGGCTGAACAGAAGCCGGTTTTTAGTACATGATGAAAGATACATATTTGTCTTTCTTTGGTTGATTCTAAGTTGGAAGCCAGGAAACATTAGAGAAGCTGTGAGTTATTAATCAAGTCCTCCCCATTTGGGGCTGATGGTAACAAAAGTTATTGCATAAGTCCTGGATTGTTATTAGAGACTGAGTCTGCTCTTCCAGTAAGTCTGACTTATAACAGCCTGGCTTCCCAGGTAGTTCATTATAGATGAGAGCTAATGTCCTGGGAAGGTTGCTTAAGGCTGTAACTGAAACTTCTGTCTTTTTATATATCATCTGGCCATTGTCCATTTGTATATTCACTCTCTTGAGACAGTGATGTGAACTAAGAGTTTGTTATTTTCTATGTGAATGTAGAGATGGCAGGAAATGGAGAGGAGAGTTGCTTACAGGGGTGGTTAGCTTTGGATAGACTCTTAAGGGGACATGCATTAAAGAACAAGGGTTAAGAAATTTTATTCTATAAGATAAACAGCAGCTAAAGTGATGAGGGACTTTTTCATACAAAAATAGGTCAAGTAAACCAACAATACAGCATTGAAGAATTTTGCTCTTTTTTCCTCATTCTATTTTTTAAAATGTCATTGTTTATTTGTTTTACAATATAGGATTTATCCTCCTGCCACCCAACTGTACCCATGGGCCCTACCATGTTCCACCACACTCTCCTCTTCCTCTTTCTCTCCCTGTCTCCCGCCGCCTTCCTGAGTGTCTCAGATCTACAGTCTGCTCTCAAGGGTCAGTCTTAAGATTTGCCTTTGTCTGATACTTTGTTTATTTTCTCTAGATTCCACATGTAAGTGAAACCATCTGGTTTTATCTTTCTCCTTCTGGTTCACTTCACTTAGAATAATCCCTTCCAGTTCCAGTCATGTTGCCACAATGACAGGAGGTTATCTTTTTTCATCAGGGAGAGTATTCTATTGTATGTATGTACCACATTTCATCGGTCCACTCATCTTTTCTGGGGCACTCAGGTGGTTTCCATGTCTGGACTATCAGAAATAGAGCTACTATAAATATAAGGGTTTTCTTTCCTTCTGAATTAATATCTTTGTACTCTTTGAGTAGATACTTAAAGTGGAATTGGTTGGTCGGTCATATAATAGGAATCTCCACACTTTTGTAAGGGCTGGAAGAGTCTACATTGCCACCAGCTGTATAATAGGGTTTCTTTTTCTCTTCACCCTTAGCACTTATTGTTTGTGGTTATTTTCATATGGGCATTCTCACAGGTATGATGTGATAGCTTATCATAGTTTTGCTTTGCATTTCCCTCATGATAAGTAATGGTGAGCATATTTTCATTTGCCTGTATGCAATATTTTCTCCCATTCATTGGGTGTCTCTTTGTTCTAGTAACTGTTTCTTTTGCTGCACAGAAGACATTTAATTTGATGTAGTCCCTGTTGTTTATTTTCCATGAATCCACAAATGTGTTTCTGAAGACTTTTTATTGTAGCAGAAAAGATCCAGTATAGTTTAGTAACACAAGATTAGCAAGCAATTTGATAGTAAATAAAGTTTAAAACTATGTGAGTAGTGCCTTAATAATGCTACCAGCTAAAGTCACTGGGTAACAGGATAGCAGCAGTGACAAAGAGGAAGCGTAGTACAGAATTTATGAGGTTTTGCATTTGCCACGGGGCTTACAACAATCCCTAGTTTTAGATTTAAGCCTGGTTCTGCGATTGCAGCTTTAGAACATCTTTGGCAGGGACTTAGCATTTTATACCAGGTTTCACTATCTTGTGCATTGCCGACCTGGTCTGGGCCCCTAACTGCCCCCCGCCCCCAGGCTGTGAGCCACACCTGCAGGAAGCTTGTCAACCTGGCTCTCCCTCAGTTTCTGTAAGTAATGTTATATCAGCAAGCACAAGTGCTGCTTTAGAACATAAGCATTCTCATTCCCTTACATTTCTTGAAGACGACATCTTTGTACTTAAATACCATCATGATGAATATAATGATAGTGTCCTTTAAAGAATTCAAAGAATTATGTTGCAAATTTTATTTAACTACAGAATGTCTTACTTTCCTGGTAAATTAACCATGTCTGGAGATAACTGTTAGACATAAACTCTGCTGGTAAATACTACTTCTCTCTTTGAGCCAGTTAACTGAATTTCAAAAAAAAAAAAAAATGCCTAGACTGCTTTAGCCTGTTTCAAAGGAGATTTCAGAGGGAGGGTATGTGTGACAAAGTAATGTAATCACACTCAATGGGTGCAAACATTACAATGATTTTTGTTCCCCTACAAATGTAATCAAAGAAGAGTATGATGAAGACAATACAGTATTAGAGGAAGAGTTGTGTGTGTGCGTGTGTGTGTGTGCATGTGTGGTGTGTATTTTGCCATGTCTTCACTGAACCCTTGTGCCTTTGTTAGATTTGTCATAAGTCAGTACTGCCTAGTGAAACTCAAAGAGAGGATTGTGCAAAACTCTCTAATTCTAAATTCTTACTGTTAAAAACATGGAATTCAGGAGTGAATATGGCAGTCTAGGGTATGATGAAGATAGAAGTAATGATTAAGAATTATGAGACTCAAAAATCCAGAAAAGTGGCCCTCCCTGGTGGCGCAGCGGGTTAAAGCACAGCACTGAGAATCTAAAGCCGATTCTGCATGAGTTCGATTCCTGCCTGCCCCGGAGGTGACCACATGGCGTGGCAGACCTCTCCTGACCCGCCCACTGCTCCCCTCAGCAGTGTACTTCGTTGATCTGCCTGTTCTGTTCCCCACTCTGTCTCTGGTGAAGCCTCTCGCCGCCCCTGAGCCTCTGGCCTGTACCCTAGTTCTGAATGCAGAAATAAATAAATCTTTAAAAAAAAAATCCAGAAAAGTAAAAATATGCTATCTGTCACTCTCATTACTGTGTCTAATATTACATTAGTTTGTTCTGCTGCCTTAACAAAATGCTGAAGACTGGGTGACTGAAGCAATAGAAATGTATTTTTTTCCCGTTCTGCAAGCCAGAAGTCCAAAGTCAAGGACTGTCAGAGTGGGCCTTCTGAGGCCTCTCGCCTTTGTCTTCCCCTTGTGTCTTTACACAATTTCCCTCTAGTATGTCCGTGTTCCAATTTTCTCTTTTATAAGGACACTAGTCATAATAGATTGGGGCCAATATTTAACACCTCATTTTTACAGTCACCACTTTAGGGGCCCTATCTTCAGATATAGTCATGTCCTAAGGCACTAGGAATACAACTTCAACTTCAGTTCAAACCAAATACCTATTGTAGTAAATTGTGATTCTTTATTGCAAGGCTGGGGAAAATATAGCACTTTGTAGATGCTAATCTGGAATTACATTTATTTCCCAGGGAAATAGTAAAGGTCTGGAAATCTCAAATCTTGCTTTAAATTTAATGAGAAATCTGTACACTTTGAAGAAAGTTTTTCTTATAAAGTAAAGCATGTATAAAATATTAGAAAGATAGTTAACATTTTTGTTTTAAAGAAAATCATTTCACTTTTGAAAGTAAAAGTATTAGTATTTCTATTTTAATACATAATATCAAATATAAAAAATAGATTTTAAAGCATGTAATTTTAAAATATATTGTCATAAGCCTAACTATCATTTTAAAGACTGACTTTATGGTGATAAATTTTGTTGCATTTAATACATTTTACAGGAAGAAAGAAAATTTCATTGCAGAAAATCTATTTCCTCCAAAAGAGCAAATTTGGGAAAAATTATTCCAATGATTTGGCAAATTCACCAGAAGGCTACTTGGCCTTTTAACTCATCAAACCACTGATAGAAAATAGAACAATTTCTGTAACCAGTGAGTAAATTCATAGAGAAATCAATAATCACTCCTGATTTTGATCTTCTCCAGAAAATAGTTTGAACACCAGGAAACCATAGGGCAATTCTTTAATTTGTACACAGAAGTACAAGATGAAATCTAAATTAATTTTGTTTCCTATTCACTCTTTACAAACCCACAACTATATGAGTCTTGCTGTGAAAATAGTCAACTATTTTTCTTAACTGTTTTCTACATAAATGATTATGAGTAATTTTTGTTTATACTAATTCAATAAATATTAAACAAATTAATTGCTTGTTTTGAAATGTCAGGACAGAAATAAATCATTGATTACATTTCACAATAATTTTTAAAAGGCAATATTACTTTTCTTGCAAATTTCAATATCCAGTACATGAATTAGATAGAGAATGAGCAAAATAAATTTGGTCAGACAGTAGAAAAGATAAATCATACTTTCAGTTAAGCTATATAAAATACAATATTGCCATGGAACATGCATTTTTTTGTTTTTGCTTTTTTTCCTTTCTTTTTGTGTCTACTTAATGGAGCATTTTGAAAAAGCCTTCATTGGTTGTCTCTGCTTATAGTCAAAGCTAAGAACGCTTGTAGAAGCCAATTAAAAGCCAAGATGGTGTACTGAGCAGTGCTTGATAAAATGACTGCCTTCTGAGATTAATGTCCAGACCTTGCCCTTGAGAACATTAACTCACTTCTCATGGAAGTCAGTATGAGCAATGGCCATATGATACTTCATATGATTGCTGCATCTCTCTGATATCAATGTTTGTTTACTATAAATCACTTATAAATCCATAATGATAAGAAACTATTAATGGAAGAGAATAGTATATCTACTGATAGTCTGCTTAATGACAAGCAAAGCAATTTTGTAAATGTGTGTGCATACTTACACACATCTCCTGAAATATTTCTGACTATGGAACACCGATACAGATGGAGGTTCATGTGCCACATTTATATAATTAAAAACAAAAAATCAGTCTTACACATGTTCAAATGAAGTATGTTCTATAGTATTCATCCTCTACCTTGATAAATTTATCTTGAAAATGTCAACATCAAAATAATTGTAAATATACCACTGTAGGCTAGAAAAATATCAAGGATGACTGAACTTAATAATTAATGTACAAGTATAAGGTTATTAATCATCTGTACTTTGTAAATGTTGAAATAAAACACATATAATTCACAAGTTATTATATATTGATTCTAAAATATTTCTTGATTTTATTTCAGTAAAATCATAAAATTTTCTGTTATGATCAGTATCTTCAGACATTTTTTTCTAAAGATAATTATGTCAGCTGAGCCATTTTTCATTGTCATTTTAGTTTTTAGAAATTTTTTATTTCTTTCAATTTACAGAAACTTCATTTTTGTATGGAAGTACAACTGGAATTGTCAATGAAAACTTTTAAAAACAGTACTTAGATTCAGAAATCATGCACATATTAAAATACTATAGTGGATCATGTACTACATATTGTCATAATTTTATAAAATGTTACCAAATATTTTAATTTCATTATATGAATCACCATACTAATGTTTGCATGAAACCTTTTCAGATATTTTGCTATGAGTGTTGCAGGAACCACAATTGGGACATGAAGGGTAACCAAAAAAAGAAATGCAGTCTCAGCATTTATTGGGAAGTAATTCTCTTTTATTCAAGAACCTATTATGTCCATGCTAATATAAAAAAATGAAGCTTAAATTATTTTTTCCTCTTAAATGAGTGATTCCACTACTTATACCCTCCCTACACCTCCCCCCAAGAAAAAAAAATCCAATCCCAGCTACAAAAATAACATAAAATCTGAAGGCTTTCAGCTGGCTTCCTCTTGTCTAAAGATCATGGTGATGGGCAAGCCATGTGGAGAAGTATCTTATAGAAGTTTGAAAGTGTTAACCATATTTATATTTGTAAAATGCAGGGCCCAGAATGTATTCCTCTTCTCCATGTCTAAAATGCTATAAGGCACTGACTGTGCCATTGATCTCAACCCAGTAAATGTTTGGATATTCACAAAGGATGCTAAACTTTCAGTGGCTTTACCCTCAGCTTAGCAGAATGCACTTGAGTTGTTTCCCTTGTGATGTGCTTTTTTGATCCCTTATTAAGTGGGCCAGCTGCTGTTGAAGTGAACCTGTTATCCTCTCTTCTATATTTGAATATATCACAGTGGGAAGAGTTACAAATTCTATAGTTTTAGGAGGCCAAATATAATTTCAACCCAACTGTCATGTTTCATTGGCTTGAAACCCACCACTATCTGAGAAGAGTTCTATATTTGTATTGGATCACCTCTTCAATTGCTAATAAAGTAATCATGTTTATGAATAGTCTTCATCATGAACTTATGCTCATTTTTTCCACAATGGAGCCCGTTGCTTAGGATATTGTTGTGGGGGGCCTTAAAATTGGCCACAGAGAAAGAACAAGATAGAAGCAAGATAAATGACAGCTGTTATACTTTTTTGAAGAATAAAGCCATTTTCAAATATGAGCCTGGGTGAGGCAGATCTTTCCTGGCTGCCCACTGCTTCTTGAGCAGTGCATTTCAATAAATTCACCTGATCTGTTCTCCACTCTCCAGTTAATTTTTCAGCCTTGCACCTCTGGCCTATATCCATTCTCCCCTATAACAAATAGTATTACAATTAAAAAAAGATAAAAAACAAATGTGAGCCTCTAATAATAAAAGCTTGAAGTGAAAAGAATTTACAAAACTTTTAAAATTGTTTCTGAAGAGATGCATCAAATTTCTAAAGGTGCTGCTTGTTAAATTAACATGCATGACAGCCACATCATTTCTTTAGCTTGATAATGTATTTGTGGGTTTTATTTACATGCAAATTATCTGATTAGAGGATTGCTCACTTTTGAAATAAAAAGAAGCCATTGTATATTTGTATCAGTAGAGGGCAAAAAAGCATTCCAGTATGTCTGAATTAAAAGTGTATTTTGAGCCTATGCAGTGTTTTTATATCTGAGGTATTGTTTCTGCTCCCATCTGGTACAAAGGAGTTTGCTATGGGCTAACTGAGTCTGATCAGACTTGGAAGTGAGAGAAAGGTCTGGATTTAGTAAACGTGCAAATGGATAAACCCTCCAGGTAAGTTTTATGTTAACTCGAGCTATCTTTGTATTTAAATACAAACATTTGTCATTGCATGTCCTACCATTAATCAAATTATAAATAAGCATGTTATTTTAAAAGCAGAAAGTTTTTTTCCGGTAGTCTTCTGGCCATACATGCTGGCTAAGCCCCCACCTTTTCCATTAAAAATTAATCCATATAAATGAGAACACATTAGCCTTATGCTATGATTATTTCTAATTATTTAATGAGCATATGCATGTTAATATTTTCTTTAGGTGAACTTTAATGATTCTTGAGGAATTAATTACTTTTAGCCACTAAGACATTTAGGATTTAAAAATATTGATGATGTGTATAAAATTATTAATATTCATGTCATTTAATAATATGAGGTATCAATAGCTTTATTAAAATGAATAAAGGTTAAAAGAACAAGACTAAATAAAAATCATTCACTAAGTCTAAATATAATGCATATATATATATATATAGCTTTGAAGTTTACAAATCCATCCAATTTCTGTTGAATATCAAAGAAAAATGTCTTAATCATAAATGTTAGATTAATCTAACATTTTATTTAAGATGTGAACTAATGGCTTTGATAAAATGTCTGATAGGAAGAACAACTTGTCCTATTGCCTGGTTTCCAAAGATAATAATTATCAATGGAAAAATAAAATAATTTACCTCTAGGGAAAAAAACTGAACTTCTCTGAATTTCAGTTTTTCTGTCTATAGGATCTAGGCAATGACTTTTCTAAGAGATTCATTATTTATTATTTGTAACTATAGCAAATTACTAGGTACATAATAAAATACATACACATTATTTATAATGGTTCTCTGAGGTGGCCACAATTAGATGTTGTATCAAATAGGCACACGCACGTACTTAGTGAAGTTGATTACCTTTGTCTACAAAATTATCATTTCATCAGCCATATGGACATAATTTATGTTGTTAAAATGGAATGTGTTTGAGTAAGGAGAGTACTAATGTCCTCTGGGAAGAGCACTGAGAGTCATTGTTCTTTCTTAGAACTTTCTCGCTAATGTTAAATCATGAATATGAAAGAGTATTTATTTCACATGAAAAATTTAGAAACACACTTGCCTTTTAACATTGACCTATAAACCTCCCAGCCAATGCCAACTTCAGTAACTGCAAACAAGGAAGAAAATATAAAACTTATGATCAAAACTTACTATGGTTCATTCTTGAGTTGAGGTGAGTTGGGGAATAATGGGATGAAAGTTTAAGTCATTCCTATTATTTTTATTATGTGATTGACTTCTTTGTATGATTTTCTTCTTAAGTACAAGACTGCTTCAGAGTTTATACCCCATTGCAGAGTACAACAACTAATAGACTCTATGTTAGCAAACAGGTCTAAATCTCTGTTTTCTTGGCTAATCCTGCATTAGTCCTGAAGTTGTCAAAGTAAACTGTAATATACAACACCTTCTGTAATCAGATGTCTCTTTCAAGGACACTATGACCCAGAGTTGATTCTGTGAATTGACCATCATCCAAGTGAGTGTTCTGGCAGCTGGGAGCTAGTGTTCTTTCGTAGAGCAGGGTCTCATCTTTGTTCCTTTAATGACAGTAATTATTTATTGTGCTAGCATTATTATATTAATTACTATATAATTATCATTATATGTACGGCAGGTGCTTAATGGCAATAAGGTGATTTGGATAAGCAGAAAAGGAACAGTGAACAGAAAGAAAACTCACTTTTGCTTATCAGCGTTACCATCCACTGCTGTATGACTGAAGGCATTTACAAATTTCCTTGAGAATCAGGATCCTGTCTGTTCACTTTACACATCAACACTTCCCTCAAAGGCAGTGCTATAGGTGAAACATCTCAGTGTAAATGAAAGTGCTTTATAAACCACAGTGTTATCCAAATGTCAGCTGTGACTTTGATTAAGATTATTCAGCAAATGAATGCTAGAATATAAACTAGCATATTGAAAATCAGGGCTATTTTTGGAAGAGAAAACTGGTGATCTTTTCATTAGGGTGAGTAAGTATCCCAGAATGATCTTTTTAATAAATAAGTCTGCCAAAATTATAGTTAACCCAGTATTTATTTTTGTCCATCTAAATGCCCATTTAGTTTTCTGTTAATATTGAAATACATTGTAGTCTCATCAGATACACTCTTGGAAATCTGTTTATAGCTTATACCCATTGTCCTCAACCTGATGTAAGGCCAGTCCACTTTAAAGCTATTGTTATTGAGAAATAACCAGGAAAAAGAAAGCAGACACAGTAGAGAATTTATTATACAACCAGATGATGGTTGCATTGCACAGTTTCTCTATCCTCTCAGTTCTGCCTTAGTACCTCAGTGAAGTCTGGATCACAACAGAAGATGAAAGTGATTAACTCATGAATACAAATGTATTTGTCTTCTCTCCTTTTTTATTCTGATGCCTAGAGACATACTTGCATTTATTTTTCTAGTAGTAGAGAAACTGGAGTTAAGAGGAGTTGATGGGTTCAGAGTTGATTTACATTATATGTAATATTTTCCTATTTAGTATGTGACAAAATGCAAGAGTTATATCAATAAATTCATTAAGTTATACATTTTGAATACTCTTTAGAATTTGTAAATGTATTAAATTTTAATGATTCATTGTTTTTAAAAAAACAGCAAATATTTATTTTTCACCATTTCCACAAGTCAGAAATTCAGGCGTGACTTAGCTGGATGACTCTGACTCAGAATTTCTCATGAGATTGCTCAGACTATGTCATAGAAGGCTGTATGTGCCATCTGAAAGCTTGACTAGGTCTGGAGGGCCTATTTCTACAAAAGCTGCATATATTTGATTGTGTCCTCATACATGGAACTTACATGGAACTGTTTGAGTGTCCTTACAAGTGTCTGGCACAAGTTCTTGAGAGAATCCAAACAAATGGGAAGTTGCCTTAGGGGGGCACCCTAAGGCCCCCAAAACTGCCTGTTCTTCATGGGTTCTGCCATTGGCTGCATAAAAACAAATATACTATTAGTAAGACTTTCAATGGAAAATAGCTTTAATACAATGAGTGGGCAATAAAGGAGAGAGAAAGAATATATAAAAGATAGTTTCCCCATGAAACACCCAAAGTTGCACTGCCATGGGTAAATGCCCAGCCAAACAGTGTTGGCCACAGCAGTACCATGGAGGCCCAAAAGCCTGATACAAGTCTAAGGCAGCATCTTCTGGGGAACCACAGGAAAGGGGCAGAAAGTCTGGAAGAAGAGCCAAATCAAAATACAAGTCAAATTAAAGGCTGCCATTGTCAGCCTCCCCATGGGGCTCTCACTCATGTCTCTGTTTCTTTCATCTGTTCATCCCATGTTGCCCAAGTCCCCAATACAAGTTCAGGCAAGTGCCATTTCTTCTTCACATGTCCCTCTGCTCCATTTGCCTCCTCCTTCATCTTTTCCTTTATTTCTTCCTCCTTTCTCACCCCTTCTCCCAGTCATTTCTAGCTTCACTTCCCTGCCCAGATCCAGTATTCCTTAGAGTGGAGCAGGGGAATTGGAACCTTATCTTTCCCTGGAGATTATACTGCTAAAAAGCCATTGAGCTGTTTATTGTCCTAGTTTAAGGCACATATCACCACTGTCTATTCATCTGAAGCAAGTAACTAAGTCCATACCACACTCAAGGGGAGGGGATTAGTCTGTACCTTCAGAGAAGAGGACCACCAAATAATATATGGACATATTGTTATATCTTTGCATTAGCCTCAACTTTTCATTTATTCACAATCCACATGCAATCAATCAGGGAGTCCTGTTGATTATACCTTAAAAAAAATTCAAAATTCACCTGTCTGCTACTATTTAAAATTGTACTCCTTTTAAATTCATTTTATTTTCCTATTTTGCCTTTTCATCCTGCAGGTTATTTTCAATATATCACACAGAAGGATTCAGTTTCAATACACATTAGATGATAACCCATTTCCCACATAGTAGAAGGTCAAGTTGTGACAATGGCTGTAAGCCTGTGGGTCCTCAGATGAGTTGGGTAACCAAAATAAAGTAATATATCAAATAAGCACACATATCCAAGAATTAAATTTTATTATCTTATCTATGAAATTATTGACTGGCTTCTCAGAGACACAGTTTGTTTTTCCATGAAAGATAGTCTGGAAGTAGCACTTCCTAGTGGACAAGTGAGGAAAGACCCATGAGGTCTATAAAGGGAAGTGGGAAAGTCAGGAAAGATATTTATTTCAGAAAATTTGAATAAATGAAAAATTTGAATAAATGAAAGAAAAAGTATATGAGTGGAGTTGGAGAGATGATTGTGTGCAGTGTGTGTGTTGTGGTGTATATGAAAGAGGAGTCCCCTATAGATAAGTGGCATATTCAGAAGAATGTTTGCTGATCTTTTTGTTGAAGTGAAACAAAAAGGAAACTCGCTGAGAGTTTTTCTGTTCCCATATTCTGTATATTTGGAATCCACCTTTTCATCAGAGGTGGTTCTGACCTCCCAACGAAGATTGATTTGTTCTTAAAGAGCACACAGGAGCTTCACCTAAATCAGCCAAGTTATCGCCAAGGTTTACTAGCATAGAGGAGACTATTCTCAGCTTTTTGTCACTTCCACCTCATCCTTGATGTCAGTCTGTCCAAACTCTCTTATTACAGGCAGTCCTCACTTAGGATATGGAGAAGGAAGTTTGCACTTATTTTATAATAGAAATAAGAGGGGGCTTGCAGGGATTGTATAGTTGTTATCGATTATTCACCCACCGCTTGTATGACTATTTTTTTGGCAAGTTGCAAAGAGACCCACAATATCCAGCTTGGGGTTAACAGTCACATTTATTTCCCACAAGAAGAAAGAACTGTCTTAGGGATTGGGATTGTCAAAAAAAATGCCAATGAAAAACAAGCAGGATCTTCCCAGGATTTCCTGTCTCAAAAAGACAATTGTGAAATGAGTCTCTAAAAATAAAAATAGCACTAGCTTGTGCACCACCTGTGTGTATGCAGGCCTCTCTTTGTCTTAATAAGCCTGGCCTTTTAAATGCAAATAAGTAAATAAAAATAAAGTGCAAATAAATAAAAAGTAGAAAGACATGATGTCACAGTGAGATAGTGTGGGAAGTTCAAAGTGGAGGCTCTGGAGTTGAGCCTTGAAGGCAGGCATGGGATTTATAAAAAAATAAAAAGAAGGCAACTCGTAGAAAGCACTGAGTCTTTAAGGCTCCTGTGGGACAGCATCCAAGTGACAGCCTCTTTGTTTTGCCCGGGATGGGAGGTCAAATGTTGAGGCTCTGTGGGGACATGGGTCTGTGAGATTTGTTTTGAGTGGTGAGGTCACAGGAGTGAGCATTCTGGGAGGGAGGGGGGTGAGCCCTGTAGCATCAGGGCGGCCACAAGTCCCTGGGTGGGAGGCTGAAGCCACTGTTCAAGAAAAAGATCCACATTCCTCTCTGGCAACATACCTGTACTGGAAGCTGATGACACCTTCCTGGGATCACAGAGCCTTTAAATTTCTTTCATGACAATGTAGGGAGCTCACTTAAATGTGATTAGTACTCATCTCTCATCAAAAGGTGAGCCCTTCTTCAAAATAACAAAATTTAAAAATATCTAGAGTCAAATGTTAAAAAGCGTGTGTTCTAAGGAAAAAAATTAATGAAGTGACCTGACAAAGATTTTTGCTCAGGAACAAATGAACTCCCTTTGGAAAAATGTGTCCTTACGTTATAGCTGAGTTAACAAAACTACTAAGTATAGAGGGTGCTTTTCAACACTTCTTGATTTACATCTTTTTTCATTTTCAGCATCCTTGTTTTTCTCTGCACGCTTTACATATTTTTTAAAGATTTATTTATTTATACATACAGAACTGGGGTACAGTCCAGAGGTGCAAGGATGGTGAGAGGATTCACCAGAGACAGAGTGGGGAGCAGAACAGGCTGACTGGTGAAGTGCACTGCTGATGGGAACAGCGGGCGAGACTGGAGTGGTCTGCGGCGCCATATGAGTCATGTCGGGGCGGAGATTGAACTCAAGTGAAAGTGACTTTAGCTTCCTAGTGCTGTGCTTTAACCCACTGTGCCACCAGGGAGGGCCCATGCTTTACATATTTCTTAAGTAAATTGTTCTGGTTCATCCTGTATTCATACATGTGATGTATGAAAAGTGGATGGTCAAGACTTGGTTAGCTTGAGGGTTGTATTCTGGGTTATCTGTAAAACGCCAAGACAACAAAAGCTAAAGTTAGCTTGAGGGTTGTATTCTGGGTTATCTGTAAAACGCCAAGACAACAAAAGCTAAAGTTATACTTGGGGTTGGACATTTAGATGTCAAAATGCTTCTTGAAAAACCAAAACTCCAATAACCTAGAAATTATGTTTTATGAAAAAAATCACCAAGCCCTTTCAATCAATTTGGATTTTTTAAAAATTTGAAATAAAAATTGGCAAGTTAGAATTGCCAAAAGTTTAAATACAATCTGAATAGCAAGTGATCAGATACTAATCTCTGGAGATTTCCAAAGGACACCCTCATGTTGAGCTGTTATGCTGAAGGCCACATCAATTTAGGTCTATGCACATTTGCATATTGGAGATTCAGATGCACCTACTAGCTTCAAGTGCTGGTGAGATGAGACATTAGAAACCCCAAAGTACAGTTCTTGATATCCAAGCTGCTTCAGCTTCTCCTAAGGGACCTTCTAATTTTGGTCAGAGAACCCAGAGCAAAAGAAAATCTTTAACCTAATGAGACAGGGAAGAATCTTGATAAAGGATGCTGAAATGTGCTAGCACATTCCAGATCCAGATACAGCCTGCTCACCTGAAGGCTTTCTGTGTAGAATAGCAGAAAGCTTTGCCTTCTGGGGGGTGATGGGTGAACTGTCTCACCTCCCTCCTTTCTCACCTCTCTTCTCCCAAAGGAGCATACATGGAATCTGATTCAGGTTTTGTGGCTTAAGGGAATTAGATGCTCTGTTGAAGAGAAGTGTGTGGTGTGTTCAACCTGCTTTGTTACTATTTTTAAAAGGAGGTTTACTCTGAGCCCTGCTCACCCAAGTTAGTAGAAAAAATAAAAGCCTGATTTGCTACTAGCATCTGACTGAATTTCTTCTCCACAAGACACATCCTTTGGCCTTTTCTCCTGTCGTCTAAGAAGATTACGAGGAAATTCTATCAGTCATCAGGGACAGTGTGTCCTGTGTTGTTCCCCGTGGACATTCTATATTCAGTCACATAAAGGCTGCAGCTCAACCTTCAGGAGCCATGAGAAAGAGTCCTGTTGTTTGTAGACTGCAGTGTTTAGTGACTTAATTTTAAGCTTTTTGGTTTTGCAGTAATTAAAAACAGGGCCTATGGTTTTGCAAAAAAAAAAAAAGGTAAAATCCATTCAATGCTAGAATGCTATAGAATGCTAGTATGTTTAAAAACATCAATATAGTCATTTCTCCAGTGGCCTCTGAAAGTACTATCTGGAATAAAACTATGTATTTTAACTCACATGTAAAGTTAATTTCAATGCATTTTATTTAATGTATCAAGTAATGAATTTCATATTCTGAAAACATTTAAATTCAGTAAAATTTTTTTGAATAATAATTTATTTTTACACCATTTTGTGCCTTTATCCATCTCAGTTGTAATCTCTCTGGGCTTGCCATCACCAAATCACCAAAGTGCCATCACCACAGTCCAGTGTACCTCCCTACTCCCACTGTTTTTTATCCCATTCCCCATTCCACCCCCGTAAAATGTCTCTGGTATATAGCTGTTTATTATTATGTTTCTCATCTGGTCCATTATATTCCTGCTATGAGTGAAACCATTCGGTATTTTTCCTTTTCTTTCTGGCTTACTTCACTAAGCATGATCTTTTCCAGCTCCATCCATGTTGCTGCAAAAGGCATGTGTTTTTTGTTTTTAGGGTTTTTTTTTTTTTTGGTTGCTGAGTAATATTCCATTGTATATATGTACCACATCTTTTTTATCCAGTCACCTATCTACTTTTGGGCATTTGGGCTGCTTCCATGTTTTTCCAATTGTAAATAAAGCAACAATAAACATGGGGGTACAGGTATCTTTTTCAATCAGTGTTTTTGTGTCTTTTGGGTAGATACCTAGGAGTGGGGTTGCTGGGTTGTAGGGAAGCTCCATGTTTAGCAGTTTGAGGAACCTCCAAACAGTTTTCCACAACAGGGGTTTTACTAGTTTGCATTCCCACCAGCAGTGCAGGAGAGTTCCTTTTTCTCCACATCCTCGCCAACATTTGTTGTTGCTAGTTGTTTGAAGATATGCCATTCTCACTGAGGTGTGATGGTATCTCATTGGGGTTTTAATTTGCATCTCCCTTATTACGAGTAATGTTTAACATTTTTTAATATGCTTGTTGGCCATCTGTACTTCCTCTTTGGAGTAGTATCTTTTTAGCTCTTCTGCCCATTTTTTGATAGGGTTGTTTACTTTTCTTGAGTTTCATCAGTTCTCCGTATCTTTGTGATCAATCCTTTATCACTAGGTTTGTGTGGGAAAATTTTTCCCAATCAGTGGGATGTCTGTCTTTTGTAATGTCTCTTTTGCTGTACAGAAGCTCTTTCATTTGATGTAGTCCCATCTATTTATCCTTGCCTTCACTATTGTTGCGTTGGATGCTGTATCTTCAAAGATGTCACTGTATATCGTATAGTGTTTGGCCCATTTTTGCGTCCAGGTAATTTATGGTTTCCGTTCTTATGTCTACGTCTTTAATCCACTTCGAGTTGATTTTTGTGTATGATGTGAGGTAGTGATCTAGCTTCAATATTTTGCATGTAACTTCCCAGTTTTCCCAGCACCATTTGCTGAACAAACTTTCTTTGTTCCAAGATTAGTTGTCCATAACCCTGTGGGTTTATATCTGGGTTTTATACCAAAACCCACTGGTCTGTATGTCTGTTCTTGTTCCAGTACCGTGCAGTTTTGATTATTATGGCTTTGTAGAATAGCTTGAAGTTTGGGATTGGAATGCCTCCATTCTCTTTCTTCCTAGTCAAGAGAGTTTTGGCTATTCAAGGTCTTTTGTTGTTCCATATGAATCTCATCAATATTTTTTCCTATTTCTTTGAAGAATGTCATTGAGACTTTTATTGGGATGGCATTAAATCCATATCGCTTTTGGTAGGATGGTCATTTTCATGTTAATTCTCCCGATCCATGAACAGGAGGTGTTTTTCCACTTCATGGTATCTACTGGAATTTCTTTTAACAGTGTCTTGTAATTTTCTTTGTATAGATCTTTTACCTCTTTTGTTAGGTTGATTCTCAGGTATTTGATTCTTTTTGTTTTAATGGAAAAGGGGATTTTTTTGTGTGTCTGCTTCTTCTGATTGGTTGTTTGTGTATAAGAAGGCCTCTGAATTTTGTGTGTTGACTTTACATCCTGCTACCTTGCTAAACTAGTTAATGGTTTTGATTAGTTCCTCTGTGGAGCTTTTAGGGTTTTCCATGTAGATTAACATATCATCTGCAAATAAGGACAGTTTTACTTCTTCTTTCCCTATTTGGATACCTTGTATGGCTCTTCCCTTTCTTATTGCTCTGGCTAGAACTTCCAATGTTATGTTGAAGAGCAGTGGACATAGTGGACATGCTTGTCTTGTTTCCTGATCTCAAAGGAAAGGTTTCAGCTTTTCTTCATTGAGGATAATATTGGCGGTGGGTTTGTCGTATATGGCTTTTATCATGTTGAGCTGTGTTCCTTCTATTCCGAGGATTTCAAAGGCCTTAAACATAAATGGGTGTTGAACTTTGTTGAGTGCCTTTTCCGCATCTATTGATATGATTATGTGGTTTTTATTCTTCTGTTGGTTGATGGGATGGATTACATTAATTGATTTTCTGATGTTGAACCATCCTTGTGCTCCAGGAATAAAGCCCACTTGGTCATGTTGTATGATTCTTTCTATGCATTGTTAGATTCTGTTGGCTAAGATTTGTTGAGGATTTTTGCATCAGTGTTCATTAGGGAGATTGGTCTGAAGTTTTCTTTCTCTGTTTTCTTTGTTAGGTTTTGATATTAGTGTGATGTTGGCTTCATAGAATGTATGTGATAGGTTTCCTTCTTTTTTGATTTTTTGGGTGAGTCTGTGTAAAATAGGCACTAGTTCCTTTCTGAATGTTCAGTAAAATTCACTTATAAATCCATCTGGCCCTGGGCTTTTATTTTGGGGGAGAGTTTTGATTACTTCTTCGATTTCCTTGTTTGTAATTGGTCTGTGTAGTTGTTCTATTTCTTCTTTATCTAGCTTTGGGTGGTTGTAGAGTTGTAGGAATTTGTCCATTTCTGCTAAATTGTTGAACTTGTTTACATATAGTTGTTCATAGTATTCTCTGATTACTCTTTTGATTTCTACTGGATCTGTTGTGATTTCTCATCTTTCGTTTATGATTTTCTTTATTTGTGCTTTCTCTTGTTTTTTCTTTGTGAGCCTGGCTACTGGCCTGTCTATCTTGTTTAGTTTTTCAAAGAACCAAGTTTAGGTTTCATTGATTTTTTTTGGACTGTTTTTCTAACATCCATTTTATTTGTTTCTGATTTGACTATTATTATTTCCTGTCTTTTACTGGCTTTTGGGTTATTTTGTTGTTCCTTTTCCAATTCTTTAAGGTGGGAGTTTAGGTTGTTTCTTTGAGTTATTTCTTGTTTCTTTATGTGAGCCTGTATTGCTATATATTTTCCTCTTATAACTTTTTAATGTGTCCCATAAGTTTTGGCACTTGTGTTGTCATTGTTGTTGTTCTCCAGGTATATTTAATTTCTTCTACCATCTCATTAATCCACTGTTCTAGTGTGGGTTTCAGTCTCCATGCGGTAGGTGGGTTTCTTGTCGTCTTCATGTGGTTTATTTCTAGTTTGATTCCTTCATAGTCAGAAAATAGGAAAAAAAAATTTTTTAAAAAGATTTATTTATTTGTGCATACAGAACTGGGGTACAGGCCAGAGGCTCAGGGGCGGTGAGAGGCTTCACCAGAGACAGAGTGGGGAGCAGAACAGGCAGATCAAGGAAGTACACTGCTGAGGGGAGCAGCGGGCGGGTCAGGAGAGGTCTGCCACGCCATGTGGTCACCTCCGGGGCAGGCAGGAATCGAACTCATGAGGAAGCGGCTTTAGATTCTCAGTGCTGTGCTTTAACCCGCTGCGCCACTAGGGAGGGCCTGAAAAAAAAAATATTTTTTAAAGAAAGCTCTTTGTTTCCTCCAACTGCCATTTTTATCTATTGTATTTCTTTTCTTTTTTCTTTTTTTTTTTGAGATTTACTTACTTATACAGGAACTGGGGTTCAGACCAGAGATGTGGGGAGGGTTGGGTGAGAGGATTCATAAGAAACGGAGTAGGGTGGACCAAGCAGATGGACCAAAATACATTACTGAGGGGAGTAGTAGGCAAGACAGGAGAGGTCTGCTGCAGCAGTGGGTTAGCTTCCTGGCTGGGAATCAAACTCAGTGCTGCAGTGGCTTCAGACAGTTTCCCAGTGCTGTACTTTAATCCCTTGCATCAACAGGGAGAATCCCTGTTATATTTCTTAATTCATTATTTTATCTTGAGAAAGTTATAGGTTAACACTGTTATAAGTTCTATACAGAGGCCTTTGTGTCCTTTAGGAAAGCCAATGGTAACATCTTGCAGAATCTAAATACAATATCATAATCAAGTTATGAACATTTTTACAATCTAGGGTCTTTCTACCACCACCACAACCTTTGTGTTTTCCTTTTATAGCCACTCATTTCCTTCCACTCCTATTCCTAATGTAAGCACTGGCAACCACTTACTTTTCCTTTTCCAAAAGATTATATATAAATGGAATATATCATACTTAACTTTTGGGGACTGGCTATTTTGGTAGTTACTTGAAGTGTAGTCATTTGAAAATTCGTCCATTATTCCCTCTTTTGGGAATTTGTTTCTTTTTAGTTGCTGACTTTTATATATACTCTATGGTACGGATGTACCCAACTTGATTACCACTCACCAAATAAAAGACACCTGGATGGTTTCCAGTTTTCTTTACAAATCTTTATCTCCTTTTCATGAACATAAGCTTTCCCTAGAATAAATATGCAAGGCACAATTGCTGGGTTATGTGGAAGTTGCAAATTTAGTTTTATAAAAAATTAAATTATTTTCCAGATGGACATGCCATTTTACACTCCCACCTGTAATGTATAAGTAATTTTTTTTTACCATCCTCAGAAACTTTTTTTTTTAATTTTACCCACTTGAGTAGGTCTTTAGTAATATCTCATGGTTTTAATTTTCATCTTCTAATGGCTAATGATGTTGAACATTCTCTTGAGTGCTTATATCTTACCTGCATATCCTTAGTGGTGAAAGTAATTTTATATTTTTGCCCAATTTCTGATTGGATTGTATGTATTTTAAATACTGTTGAGTTTGGTAAGCTTTTTGTTAGATATGTATTTTATAAGATATCTTGAAATAACATAGACTGATTCCTTTCTTCTTTTTTAAATTGTACTTTCTAAAGATTTATTTATTTTTGCATACAAGAACTGTGGTACAAGCCAGAGGTGTGAAGGGGTGAGAGGATTCACCAGAGACAGGGTGGGGAACAGAATGAGCAGGTGGACTGAAATACATTGCTGAAAAGAGAGTGGACAGCAGAGGAGAAAGTGGACAGGGTAGGAGAGTTCTGCTGCACTATATAGGTTACCTCCTGGGCTAGGAATCAAACTCTTGCTGTAGTGGCTGTGGATAGCCTCATAGTACCGTGCTTTAACCCCTTGCACCATCAGGGAAAATTTTATTATTTTTATTGAAGTTACTTGGGCGAAAATACTGCATATGGGCCCTCCCTGGTGGTGCAATGGGTTAGATGGCAGCACTGCAAGCTGGCCGCAGTTGCATCAGTGAGAGTTTGATTCCCGGCACAAAGGTGACCCACATGGCACCACAGATGTCTCCTGACCTGCCTGCTGCTCCCCTCAGCAGTATACATCATTGATCTGCCTGTTCTGCACCCTACTTTGTCTCTGGTGAAGCCTCTCACTGCCCCTGCACCTCTGGCTTATACCCCAGTTCTGTATTCATAAATAAATAAATAATCATAAAAGAAATACAACATATAATTCAGTAGTCACTACACCACATCCACTATCAAAGTCACTTCATTCTTCTTTTTCAAAATTGTTTGATATATTCTAGTTCTTTGCCTTTTTCATATAAATTTTAGAATGATTTTTACCTATAGCTACAAACATGTTAATTTTGAAAGAAATGATATTTTTACTATGCTAAGTTTCCTAATGTAGTCTACCTCTCAATTAAGTTAGAATTTGATTTCTTTTACGAATATTTTGTTGTCTACGGCATATAATTCTCTACACTATGTTAGATTTACACCTAAATCTCATTTTCTTGAGTGGCTATAAGAAGTAATGATGCTAGTTTTAGTGTACAGCTGTTTATTTATATTGGATAGAATTACAGCTGATGAGTACATGTTAACCCGGTATATTACCACTTCACTAGCTTCAACTTTTAGTTCTGGGAGAGGTTTTTGGTGTAATTTTCTATATAGATAATTATATCATGTTGTCTCAGTCTGGTTTTGACATCAGGGTAATATCAGCTTCATAAAATAATGTAAAAAACTTTTCTCTTCAGCTATATTTTGAAGATATTTTACAGAATTTATAATCTTCTTTTGAAATCATTTGGACTTGGAGTTTTTTGGTTTTTTTTTTTAAGATTGATTTATTTATGCATACAGAACTGAGATACAGGCAGCGGAGCAGGGGCGGCGAGAGGATTCACTAGAGACAGAGTGGGGAGCAGAATAGGCAGATCCATGGACTGCACTGCTGAGGGGAGCTGTGAGAGGGTCATGAGAGGTCTGCTGTGTCATGTGGGTCACCTTCAGGGTGGAGAGCGAACCCATCGTGCTAAAGTGGCTTTATCTTCTTAGTGCTGTGCTTTAACCTGCTGTGCCACCAGGGAGGGCCCTGGTGATTCTTTTTGAGGAACTTTTCTCTTATGACTTCAATGTCCTTCATAATTGTAGAACTATTCAAGTTATCTCTTTTGCATGGATGAGTTACTGTAGTGTACATTTTTCAAAGCAATGATCCTCATCTCTTTTCTTAAATTTATTTGTATAGGATTATTTCTTCCATTTCCTCATATCCATTTAATATCTGTGTTATCTGTGCTCATATCATTTATTTCACTCCTAATATTAGTACTTTTGTATTTTTCTCTTTTCTGTCAATTTTGATAGAGGTTTGTCAAATTATATGTCTTTCTTTAAAAAAATCATTGTTTTATTGATTTTCTCTCTTTTTTTTAAGATGTATTGATTTGTGCATACAGAACTGGGATACAGTCCAGTGGTACGGTGGGGCAGGGGAAGGGGTGTGTGAGAGGATTTACCAGAGACAGTGGAGAGCAAAACAAGCAGACTGATAAAGTACACTGCTGAGGGGAGCAGCAGGTGGGTCAGGAGAGGTCTACCACACCATGTATGTCACGTCTGAGGCAGGGATCGAACTCATGCTGAAGTGGTTTTAGCTTCTTAGTGCTGTGGTGTGCTCTGTGCCACCAGGGAGGGTCCGATTTTCTGTATTCTTTTTCTCTTTTCAGTTTCACTGGTTTCTGCTCTAATCTTTTTTATTTTCTCTCCTCTGCTTACTTTGTGCTCATTTAGTCCTTTCCTTTCTCAAAATTGTTGAGAGCATAAATTATTTAGTGTTAGATCATATTTACACATTTCTATCTATCTTTTATTCCCCTGCAATATATCTTTGGCTCAAGGATTACTATCAGCATGTTGTTTAGTTTCCAGGTGTTTGGAGGTTTTCCTCTCTTCATATTATTGATTTCTAGTCAATCACACTACAGTGAAAGATCATACTCATTAATATGACCAAGTGCTTTCTTTGTGTTATATTTTAAAATCCAAATTGATAAATATGAATTTTTTTTTATAAAATAAAGGAAGCTGGGTGACTTGGTGATAGGAAACACACGAGGATTACAATTGAGATGAAAAAAAATGTACAAAATGATGTAAAAATAAACTATTATATTATTTTTAAAAAAAGGAAGCTAATGTGAAATATAAATTTCAGTTCCCATAATTTTTCTGTAGTCTCATAAAATAAAATACAGTGTTGTAAAACAACTATCAAAATTTTCCCTTTTTTGGAGGAATGTAAACTGACCTCATTCTGGTGGGAAATATATAAAACAGGACATGTAAATTTTATCTTTTATACCTGATTAAATCATAGAAACTGTTATTAAACATTTAGTATAGTTTGTTTATTAAAAATAGATTAATTTGTTAAGCTATGTATTTATAGTTTACCATGGGGGAAAAGAACAGTTAGCCATATTTTAGAATTTTTTTTTAAGTTGTTTTATTTGCTAACAGAAAATCTTATATACTAAACATGCAGTATTTTTTATAATGTTTTTAATTTATATCTTTTACATCATTCTGAATTGTCTGTAAAATTGCTACTACCAGTTCACCCATTAACCATCACCATACTCACTTGTGCTCTCCCCTATTTGGAATTCTTCCCCTTACAGAAAACCTCTTATTTATGGTTATCTCCTACTTTTGCTTTATTGTTTTATTTCCTGGTCCCTTATTTGGTTCTCTTATATTCTTTCTATAAATGGAAACCATCAATATTTTTGTTTTTCCTTCTAGCTTATTTCACTGAGTTTGATCCCTTCTAGCTCTGTCCATGTTGCTGTAAATGACATGAGTCTATCTTTTTGATTGCTGAATAGTACTCCATTGTGTATATATACACATCTTCTTATGATCCAGTCATCTATTTTTAGGCAGTTGAGTTGTTTCCTTATCTTACCTATTGCAATAGTTCTGCAATTAAAAAAATAGTGGTGCAGGTATCTTGAAATAATGTTTTTTGTATCTTTTGGGTAGATTCTTAGGAGTGAAGTTGTTGGGTCATATGGTAGCTCCATTTTTAGTGGTTTGAGGAACATCCACACACCTTTACATAGCAGTTTGACCAGTTTGCATTTCCCTCTGCAGTATCAGAGAGTTTCTTTTTTTCCATATCTTCACCATTTGTTATTACTTGCTTTTTAAAGTGTGCCATTCTCTTTGGTGTAAGGTGATATCTCATTGTGGTTATGATTTGCATTTCCTTAATTATAAACTGTGTTGCACTTTTATTCATATACCTGTTGGCCAGTTGCATTTCTTCTTTAGAGCATGCAGTATTTTTTATTTTTCCTTATGTGGATAGGTACAATATTGAATGAGAGGTCTAAGTTTAGAATATTAATTTGACTCTTTTGGTCATAATTAAGTTGTTATAGAAAATCTAGACCAATATTTGGGAAATAATATATTCAGAATTAATATTAGTCCATTCTTGATTTGGTTATATCTACATTTAAGCTGTCCATTGCAATTACCATCAGTTTAGCTCCTAAAATATTCCATTGACATCTAAATTGGATTTCTTGAAATTGAATTTGTAGTACATACCCAGAACACTGGGAAAAGAAATGTGAATATTTGAACACATAGAGAATCTTCAACTTGCTATATCTTCTACTATCATTAAGATTTACAAATAACCAGAGAAATAGGTTTTCTTTTCCAGTTAGAGCCTCATGTAGATGGATCTTAAGATACATAATTTAGGTTTAATATCCCTGTGGTCTTTGGGTATGGAAAACAACTAGTAAACCATGAAGAAATGCTTAACCATTCTTTTCATACACATTAGTTGGATACTTCTATGTGCTAGTAGCAAGAACAGAAAAACAGCAGTATAATCTTAAGTGATTCTCACATAAAACTATAATTTAGTTTTACTGAGCAATGGCTTACAAGGAGTATAGAAACTAATGGTAAAATAGGACTATTGTGATAAGAGTAAAACATTATTGATTTACAGAGTACATTTGTTTAGAAATCACTGGATTTTAAAGTTCTATGGTAGAATTTTGTCTTCTAAGCATATTGCTAAAAAGCATGATAAAATGTTCAACAGAGTATAAGTGCTAGTCATCTGTCTATTCTTGATAGCTTATAAATGGAGATTTATTAATCACATGGGTTCACTTTATGTTCAAGTGTTTTAAGTTAATACTTCATCCCATATCTATTATTTCATTCACCAAAAATCACTAAAGTCTTTGATGAATAACACTACATGAAGATGGCATTTCATAGGCTATCAGTTTGTCTTCTATAATAGAAAACAAAATAATGGTGACATATATAAAATGGAAATTTATCCTGCTTTATGCCAAATAGTCCACTGTGGTATGGTGCTGAGCAATCATCAGGGCTACAGGTTTCTTGTATCTTGCTGCTTTGACATCTATATCACACATGCTTCAAATCATGGTGAAAATGACTACTGTCTACCACCAACCCACAGGAATTCAGCTAGCACACAGGGAAGAGAAAGGTGAGGCTATACTCTTTCCTTTTATTGGAATGAACCAATTTTTTAGAAGTTAATCCATAACTACCTTCAGCTGCTGCTGCTTTTTCTGTTGCTGCTATAAAGGATGAAAAATGGAGTCTTGATTGAATGATATATGATCAGCTTTCTTTGAGAATCATACGTTTAAAGCAAGCCTGTGGATTGACTATGGGAATGCAGCTAATAGTTCCTGTAAGAATTGTTTAAAATATAAGCAAGTCGGGCCCTCCCTGGTGGCGCAGCGGGTTAAAGCACAGCACTAAGAAGCTTAAGCCACTT
>NW_004567110.1:56878944-56895964 GCF_000260355.1 Condylura cristata | reverse complement strand
CCTTAAATGGAGAAAGAAAATGCAGATAGCACATTAGAAATTCACAATCTCAACCCATTGAGAATTTAGTTAATAAGCAATATTGAACCAATCATACATACCCAAAAGGCCATATCTGAGCTCCAGTTTTGATCAGAATATGCAAGTAACAGATTTAGATATAAAGAAATTGCATAAAACAAGAAGATTTGAAGAATCCTTAAGATTGAAGAAGTCAAGCAAGACTGCTAAGATAAAATCATCTGTTTTCATACTTGCTATAACTTTTGTTTTGAACCAAATGTCTATGTGTTTATGACTATAGGTAGATGTTCAAAAGAAAGAACAGGATTATACTATAGAAGAAATAGCAATGGTTAGTAGTGGAGAAGTCTCAGTTCTTGTAACTGTCTGTAGATATTCAATTATGTGATATTGAACAAGATGCCTAACCATCGGGTTTCTTCTTAAAATAATGATGACAAATCAAATGGTTCAACAACAGAAAATACTCCTTGAAAAACTATTCTTTGCCACCCATATTCTATGCCACTCAACATTCTAGACATGTGAGTAAATGCTTCAGAAAACTTATGCTTCCCTAGGTTTGGGGAAGGCAGTTGGCACAAACTAATAAGCAAAAACCTTTGCAATACTGTTTAGTAAATTCTGTAACAGGAAGAGATGCTTGGGGAAAAGTCTTAAGAAGGGTCCAAGTTTGGAATGGAGCCACGAGAGTAAATCAACAGTAATAATGAGTTACAATTTTATTAACTAAAACAAGATATGATGCTAAATAAAAATCTACAATAAAGTTGTAAGCAGCCGAAAATGTTTAAGTGAGGCAAGATAGATTTAAATGGTGCCAAGTATTCAATAAAGTATGGAACAAGTAGAACCCCTGACCTTTAAATATTTAGAACTATGATGGTGCCTGGGTGAAGTACAGAGGGATTACAACTGAGATGAAAAAATGTACAAAGTAAAGAATAAAGTAAAAATGCATATATATAATAATAAAAAAGCTTAAAAATTACAATGTTGGCATGTAGGATCCAGAATGATGAGGATGTTTGAGATTTTTTTCCTATTAGTTTTCTTTTATATAATGTGATCATGAGCTCTTTTATTATAAAAGTATGTCTTTACAGTTAAAAGGTTGGGATTACTGTTTTATAGGAAATGTGATAGAACTGAGGCAGTGACTTGGAAAATTGTCATAATTTCAAAGTCTATAATTTTTGGTGACTATTTCTTTCTCTAAAAATAAAATAATTAGATGTCTTAGGTATGTGGATAGGCAAGTAACCTAATATGGTCCTAAGGAAGGCCCTGACTAAAGATGCTTTACTCCCAGATTTGATCAGGTATTAGGGAAATAGAGGAAATAGGGGTCCTGATTATCCTTTAAAAAACAACAGAGGGCCCTCCCTGGTGGCGCAGCTGGTTAAAACACAGCACTAAGAAACTTAAGCCACTTGCGGATGAGTTCGATCCCCGCCTGCCCGGGAGGTGACTACATGGCGTGGCAGACCTCTGCTGACCCGCCCGCTGCTCCCCTCAGCAGTGTACTTCGTCAATTTGCCTGTTCTGCTCTCCACTCTGTCCCTGGTGAATACTCTCACCCTGTGCATCTCTGGCCTGTACCCATGTATGTATGAATAAATAAATAAATATAAAAAAAAAAGAATAAAAGGTGAATAGTGGAAGGAATATTTGTAATAGAGACTTGCTCTGCTATTGGCTTATTGAGTAAATTTGAGTAATCACACTCTCATGGCTCCCATTCATAAAATACGAGTGCTAAACTTTGTGACTTATAGTGATTGTGTTGGCATCATGAATAAGTATTTCTGGAGAATCCCCTGGACTCTGAGGTTCTCCAGAAGCGGACCTGAGTAGGGTAGTCAGGAGAAAGGATTTATTCTGATATACCTAGGAAAAGTGGGAAACGGGAAGGGTGGAGAAGAGGAAAGTCAAACAAAATCCCACAAAATGCAGTTTAGGTTCAGCTCTGCAAGGAGCCCTAGAGACAATCTAAATAATTTCCAATATCTTTTCTACAAAGGCCCGGAAACTAGGGTTTTTATACACCCTACCAGTTGGTCATTATTGAAAGTAGCCCACACTTTTATAAATTCCTAGACACTACCTGTTCTGTTTGTTAGCCAGCAAGGCAATTTTTTTTTTTTATTTTATTGCCTTATGTCAGCCTTCTGGCAAAAAGATGTCTGTGTTAGCTCTCTGAGGAATTTGAAAGTGAACAGAGATTTGATGTGCGCGAAATTGGCAACACAGTCCAAGGAAACACTGGCAGAGTATTGACAACACCTGCAAGGTAGAGCTATGCACTCTCTCTTAAAGGTGTGACAGTTTAGATTGGAAAATGACAAGTAGGCACACAATTAGAAACGTGACCATCTGAGAACAAGACAGTTAAATGACTAGTGTAAGACCCTATAACAGGATCAAAGTAGAGGGAATGGTTGAAGATGAGACTTAAGATGTGATGAGAAGGGGATCATGAAATGAATCCCATGAGTTCATTTGTAGGGTCTGGGGTCTTACTCAGTTTAGGTAGAGACAAGAATCAGCTGAGAAGATCCAAGTTTCTTAATTGACAATGATATGACATTCCATTAATATTCATAGGTAGGTTATATAGAGAGAATTCATTGAGATACAGAAACATTTTTAAAGAATGGATGCTTGAAATGTTTAAAATTTTGTTTTTATTCTTTGAATACTGGAAGGTAAAAAGAAATTTATACAGAACCTAAAACAGCTAAAATATCTGTGTAATTTATTTTAATCTTAAATAAACAACAAAACACAGGAATTTCCATGGTTGACTATGTTAATAATGCTATGGATTTTCCTCATTTTGTGGTCCAGACTAGCTTACCATCTACTGAATTGAATCTGTAGATTCTTGTTTAGAGTTTCTCTGAAACAGCCTGTTCTAGCACAATTTAATTTCATGGTCAAATGAGGATAATTATTCCAAAATGCTTTCAGCCATGAGTCTCTTGTGAATTTTTTAGGTGCAAATGTAGCCACTTCAAAACCTGTTCTGTGGTTTTTAGGTGTGGATAGAATAAGTTTTTGCCTGTGCCCACTGTGACTCAGTATGTTTGTTTGTTTGTTTGAATCAGAAAAATCAGAAATTTCTTTAGAAAATGAGGAGACCACCTTTGGATATTTTGCTTGATATGAATTACTGAACTATTTCCTCAAGTTAGTTAAAGATCATATAAGTAATTTATTCTTTGTCAACCCACAATTAAATCCTTGTCTTTTTCATGGCTCATTACATGGGACTAAGTAATAAATTTTATGTTTGTTTTATTTATTTTTATAATCAATTATAGCAGCATTAAAATTGCTTTGAATATTTAACAAGCTGATCAAACCCCAATTGTGATCATACCTGCCACTTCAGAGATCACAAAGGCAGAATCACACTTCTGGAGTGAAATTAAATTTCTGGTGAAATTTAAGTAATGTCTCTAAATAGTCAGATGTTGGCAGTTTAGTGTATGGTCATTGGAATTTAACATGGATACCAATATTCCTTTTTAGTGTAATATAGGAAGAATAATAGTCCATCATCAATGTAATTAAGTCCCATCAGAGTCTTGCTTAGAAACACTCTTTTCACAAATTTCATTATTCTCATTTTATAATGAAGGTAAAAACAATTTTTACTTTTTTTGTAATAAATTACATAACTCAGATAAAGTTCTAACCACTGGAACTCAAAAGCCAGTCACTGTCTAAGAATCTTCCTGTCATCTTCCAACTTAAAGATAAGGAAACAGAGCAGGACCTTGATTTACAATTCTTAGAAGTTTTTTGTCACCTCCCAGGGTCAGTTTTGCATTTAGATTCCTTAAACAAGACACCATGTTTGATTATTTTTTTTCTTAAATTCACATGACACAGTTTGGTTACATTATTCTTCCTTTCTCTGAGTTTATAGCATTTTAATTGCTGTTTTAATCATGAGTTTTATATAAGGCATACATAATTTCCTTGGTAGATAGAACCGTTCAAAGTAAAAAGTGTCATTATTATGCATTTCCTGATAGATTCCTTAATTCACTCATTGAATTAAAATTGTTATATACATTGTGTTCTTTTTGCAACATCACTATCATGAGTAGGAGGAATATTTTTGGTTAGGATAGACAATTGGCATGGAGTTGTAACAATGGTCTGTACAAGCTTAATGTCCAACCCATTTGAGAACTCTGAGAATAACGAGTGAAATGAATAGAGTGCTAATTTGCAAAAAAAAAATTTACTTTGAATAAAGATCAACCAGGCATTAGGGCTGTGGAGACACACTCTTGGCAAGTTCTTGAACACTCTTTGACTCCAGTAGAAATAAGCGCACACATACATAGAGAAGCATGATATTTAGGCAGGAAGGAGGTCCAAGAAGCTGAGAGAGAGTAGGGTACTATTGAAGCCACTAGATGGGGGTATCTACTCACTCAATTTGGTCAAGTACCCTATGAGTCCACTGGCACGAAAGAAATAGATTAGTATCAAGGTAAATTCAGACTCTTCAATGCCATTCTTCCACAGAATGGGAAATGTACTGAATGTCAAAAGGAACTTGAAGGCTGTTATGGCTACCCACTGCCTCTAGGGTTTTGACTAGGGAAGGATCACCATTTAGATCACCTGCTGCTTGCACAGAATGACTAGTTAGAATGACTAGTTAGAATACAGATGTGGGATTTTACTTAGCCTTTCTGCAAAATTATGGGTGATTCTAGCTAGTCATTTAAAACCAAGTTGCAGGGCCTCCCATGTGGTTACAAGGGGTTAAGTCTCAGCACTATGAAGCTATGGACAACCACTGCAGCATGAGGTTAGCCCTGGCCAGGGAGGTGCAGCAGACCTCTCCTTCTCACCTGCTGCTCCCCTCAGCAGTGTATTTCACTGCCTGTTCTGTACACTCCTTTGTCTCTGGTGAGTCCTCTCACACACCTGCACCTCTGGCCTGTACCCCAGTTCTTCTATGTAAAAATAAATTTAATTCCTTAAATCCAAGATGTCTGAAGTTTTCTGCCTTTCCAGTGACTAGACTAACCTTTGTCAGTCACACTTACCAAGGATGACATTAACTTATGATTTCTAGGTGAGTACCAAATGTGGTCAGCCTTTAAATAAATGAATCCAAGGAGGAGGAACAGTGGCAGGAATAATTTTTGGATTCAATCAACACCAGATGGAAATTCCATCCTTTGGTTAAAACTCTCCTAAGACCTTGGCTGACTGGTGAACTTGGCAGACCCAATTATTATAGCAATTAAGATTTTAAAATGTGAGTCAAATCATGAGCCAACCTTATGCCAAAAGCTGGCAGACAGATACCCTGAATTTAGGTCAGCAACATTATTCCCTACATCAGAGGTAATTCAGTTCCATCCCAGCCGCAGGAGACATGGTAGTGTTAATAGGCCTTCTATGGACTAAAGAAATCCTGGGATATCATTCCTACCCCAAATCCACATCTCTGAGGCTCTAACCTTAAAGAATAGCAGGTGGGCACCATTAATCTGACATCCAGTCTCTTGGGAAACTGCCATGTTGGCATCAGTGCCTTTGCTGTGTTTATTACAAATTGAAGACCTGCTTACATTTCTGATAAGATCTTGAAATGGAAATGTCTTACTTTAAGGAGTAAAATTTCTTGACAGTAATACTTTATTTTTAGTATTAAATATTCTGCCTTTTAAAGTGCTTCAACTGCTACTTCCTTATTTAGATACCACAAACTTGGTAAAAATTCACAGTCAAATAGTTCCATACCATCATAGTAAAGAAAGTTGTTTTTATGTGATAGCAAATTACACAGCTGTGATGGTACTTATGAATTGATAGCTAAATTTAAAAGTAAATAAATAGGTACAACCTATTTTATGGAAAGCTGTTTAGAGGTTTCTCAAACTGATAAAAATGGAACTTCCATGTGACACAGCAATCCCACTCCTAGGATTCTACCCAAAGGACACAAAAACATTGATTCAAAAGGACACCTGCACCCCCATGTTTCTTGCTGCTCTGATTACAATAAGGAAAACAAGGAATATACTCAAATGTCCAGAAATAGATGACTGGATTAAAAAGATATGGTACAGAAGAGTGCAGTGAACTGTGGTGATGGCACAAGGGTAAACTGGTGGTGGAAGCCCATGGGGATTACAACTGAGATGAAAAAATGCACAAAATGAAGAATGATATAAAAATAAAGATAATATATATGTGTGTGTGTATAAAATGTGGTACATATACATAATGCAATATTATTCAGAATCAAAAAATATAAACCCATGCCTTTTGCAGCAACATGAATGGAGCTGGAAGGGATCATGCTCTGTGAAATAAGCCAGAAAGAAAGAGAAAAATACTGGATGATTCACTCAGAGCAGGAGCATAAGTGGTCAGGAGAAAACATAATTGTAATAAAGTAAAAATAAAAAAAAATGAAAAGCTATAAACCAGAGACGTTTTATGGGGGTGGTAAGGGGAACGGGGTCAAAACTGTGGTGGGAAGAGTGCACAGGACTGTGGTGATGGCACACGGGTGAACTGGTGGTGGGATTACAATCAAGATGAAAAAAGCACTAAATTAAGAATGATGTAAAAAATATATATATAAATAAAAATAAATTTTTAAAAAAAGAAAGTGGATTTTGATCAAAAAATAAAATAAAGTTTCCAGTTTCCTTCTTTCTATTAAGAATTTTTAAATCAGGGCCCTCCCTCAGAGGGTTAAAGTGCTGCACTAAGAAGCTAAAGTAACTTCCGCATGAGTTCAATTCCCGCCTGCCCCGGAGGAGACCCACATGGCGCGGCAGACCTCCTCTGACCCGCCTACTGCTCCCCTCGGCAGTGTACCTCGTCCATCTGTCTGTTCTGTTCCCGGCTCTGTCTCTGGTGAATCCTCTCACCTTCCGCATCTCCTGTACCCCAGTTCTATATGAATAAATAAATAAAATATTAAAAAAAAAGAATTTTTAAATCAGTATGCTCTAATTTTGATAATATTTATATAGGAAAATATAAACTTTGACATTTAATCGTTTTTGATAATACTATGTGCCTTCTTTACACTCAGTAACAAGCAAAAAAAAAAGTGAGAGAAAGAGAGGGAGCTATAGCTGACAATCTGTCATGTTTAAGAACTAATCTCTTCAGCCCTATCTACATGTTGGGGGAGTCCACTAATATTCTGAACTCCGGTTTTCCGTCCATAAAATGGTGGGAACAAACCAAATTGAGGAAGGAAGATAGGTCTTCTGCCTTGCCAGCTTGTGGAGAATACTCTGGTTGAAGAGGCCCCAGTGGAGGGATTGGAGACGGAGTGGGGGAGAGAGCGCAAAAATGCCTAACAGGGCCCCTCCCTGGTGGCACAGCAGATTAATGCACAGCACTAAGAAGCTAAAGCCACTTCAACATGAGTTTGATTCCCACCCACCAAGAGGTGAACCACATGGCGTGGCAGAACTCTCCTGACCCACCTGCTGCTCCCCTCAGCACTGTACTTCGTCATCAGCCTGTTCTGCTCCCCACTTTGTCTCTGGTGAATCCACTTGCCGCCCTTGTACCTCTGGCCTGTACCCCAGTTCTGTATGCACAAATAAATAGATCTAAAAAAAAAAAAGGCCAAACATTTGCTATTACTGAAAAATGCGATTTCATGGCATTATTTTCAATAGTAATAAATACTCTTTAAGACTGGAATGTATTTCCTGAGAGCTCTAGTGAAAAAGCAATTCCAGGTTAGAGGAAAATGTTCACTGTGTACCTGAATAAAATGAAACAAGGAGTCCTGTTTTGTACAAGAGCTACTAATTTCATTAGCAATTAGCTTTAGCACTCACTCATGGACCAGCTGCCATGTATTATGGAATATACATGACCCCAAGGACAGAAATGGGCAAACCAGGCGCTAAACATCAGGAATTTACAGTCCAGTAGTTCCAGTGGAATTTTTGGAAATGCGATCAGTGCTATGTTTCTGTTGCTTGTGTTAGCTAGGAGGATTTTTTGGCTAATGGTGAAGAATAAATTGAGTTTTGCAAAGACATCTATCCTGCTCTATAAGGAAAACATCTGGACAGGTCTACTGAATGTGACAATAACTTTGAATGTGCCATTCCCATGATGGACCTAGAGAGCCATCAAAATGGAAGAGCTTTGTATTGTTATTATGCCTTTCAGTCCAGAAAACCCCAAAGATGTACTTAACCAATAGTCTATGAAGAGAAGAAAATGTTTATACATGAGTTTAGTAATTTAAAGAAGCACAGGCATTTTTTTTTAATATGTGGTCAAGTGTAGGTTTTAATATCAAGACTTTATTTAATTTTCCTAATATTTACTTATGTATTCTAGGGTTCAAGGGCAGTGAGAGGATTCACCAGAGACAGAGTGGGGAGCTAAACAGTCACATTGATAAAGTATACTGCTGAGGGGAGCATTGGATGGGTCAGGAGAGGTCTACTGTGTGCCATGTGGGTCACCTCCAGGGCTGGGGACTGAACTCACACTGAAGCAGCTACAGCTGTGTCCTAACCCATTGCACCACCAGGAAAGGCCCAACACAGGCATTTTTAATGTTTTTCATATTTTCAACATTTTCACTGAGTAAAAGCCTTACATAAGAACACTCATGTCTCTGAAAAATCCTAAAATTGTAGTAGATCCCCATGATTTATTGTAGAAGGACACAAGGCCTCTTTATGTAAGGATGGGTGCTGGGTCCCAGCAGAAGTTCACAAGGGCACAGGTTAGAGATTATGGGAGACTGTAAATCCCTTGACCACTCTGGCTCCCTCCCTTATTCGGGTCTGGGGTTCCCTGGTCTGGGTGGGCAACTGGCACGATCTTGCAGAAAGTCATGAGGACTCTGCCATAGTGAGTGTATGCTGGCAGGATTTTGTGGGAAATTGCAAATCCACTGCATGTTCAGCTGGGCACTGGTGGGGTATTTTAGAAGGCTGAGAGAAATCTGCTGGTATTGGGCACAACATAAAGGATTAAAGGCATTATTTGCCCAGATAAACATCTTTTTCAAAGTTCATTGTAGCACAAGCCTATTTATAACTGAAACCCCGCTAAAGAGATTTATTATTTATAGATGGTATTGGATGAAAATCACATTGATTTTTGATTTAGAAAGATGATTTACAACATGTAGCTTCCCTGTGTAGCAGCTGAACCACTTGCATACCCCATTCTTCCTTTCATCTTTTCATCTGTTTCTGGGCCTCTGCATCCTTGCAGATTGCAGCTAACCCATCTGAATACTAAATCCTTCTTTTCTGCTTTCTTCCTTCCTCCGTCTTGCTTTTTTTCCACCCATCTCTACCTGAACTCTCAAACATATTTGTTATGACTCAAAGACACAGTGGTTTGCACTGAATTAAAAGAATGGAAACAAGCAGGAAGTCTGATACTCTTTATTTCTAATGAATTTCACTGGTGCAATTTCAATATTAAATGCAGATTGTGGCTAAAATGTTCCCTAGGGGAATTTAAAAAAAAAGATATTGTATCTTAAGGGGAATGCTAATTGAAAGGAATTGTTAACTGGGAAGCTTTTAATAAACATTTACTTTCTATGGCTTAAAAAATAAGGTTGGGGGAGAAAGCAAGAGTTTGGAAAGGACTCCATGTCCCTTGTTAAATATAGCCTGAGATTGGTCATATTTGCTTGTAATAGTTAAGGACTTAACCTTTTTTTCCTGATGTTTGTGAGGGACTCGGGCAGTTAGTCTGTAACTGCAATGGAATGATTGCTTCAGGAAGACTTGGATCAGTGCTGGCTGCTGCTTTGTGCGTACCATCTGATTTCTTCAGAATTTTACTTCTTTATTTAAAGCACCTGCTTATAACATTTGATTTATCCCAAGTGTGGTAATTTGTCAGTAAATCTTAACCTAATTCTGCAAAGAGTAAGGAATCCAAGTATATGTGTGTGTGTGTGTATTGTGTGTGTGTGCGTGTGCATGTGTCCACAAAAGAAATAGCATTTGGGGAGATACACATAGCATACACACACACACTCACATATATACACAGACACATACATAAATATATGGAGAAAGAAAGAACACACTTTAGGGCTGTAACTAGCCATGGAGGGCAAAGAATATGCATGAGGCCCTCCCTGGTGACGCAGCGGGTTAAAGCACAGCACTAAGAAACTGAAGCCCCTTCCGCATGAGTTCGATCCCCGCCTGCCCCGGAGGTGACCACATGGCGCGGCAGACCTCTCCTGACCCGCTCCCTGCTCCCCTCAGCAGTGTACTTCGTCGATCTGCCTGTTCTGTACCCCACTCTGTCTCTGGTGAATCCTCTCATCCTCCACATCTCTGGCCTGTACCCCAGTTCTGTATGAGTAAATAAATAAATCTTTAAAAAAAAAAAAAGAATATGCATGAGCTCCAGGATCTGAATTTTACATGCAGTGTGTCTTACTCTCCATCATCTTATTCCTCAGTACTTCACATAAAAGTAAGGAAGCTGCCTTACAACATTCTCAGGTCATCCATGGGAAAATATTTGTGATTTTGTTGTCTGGGATTCTTCCACTCTAAAGTAATTATTTTCTCTACATTATACAGAGCAGAATGGTATAGTACATGGAGAGAATAAACACAGCTAAAGATAGTATGTTTAAGTATTAGTTTTTATTTGCTCTTCCACTATTGTGCTCCCCCTGATACTCAGACACTCTTATCAGTCCTTCCTCCTCTGCTCCTTCTAAAATATCAAAATCTCAATTATGTCAGAGTATATGAAGGCTTTTGTTCTGGAAAGTTACAAGCTGGGGAGAAAAATAAACAAATGTTTAGTTTGTTCATTTCTGCAAGATTTTATAATAAGTCAGTTCAAATACTTATATCAATTACTTGGCATACTCTCATGGATAATACGTGGCCAACACAATCACTTACATCTAAAGTAGCAAAGAATTAATCTGTTTTTCATCTAACTATCTCTGAGAGAGAAAACAGATAAATTTAAAAATCTAACACAATTAAAGATCATTTTTTAGCTTCAATTTTATTATGTCTCTCTGAGTCTGGGATTTTAGTCTAAATTCAGGGTTCAAAAAGCATCTCCTTGTAATTTAATTTTAACAAAAACAACTCATACCACACTAAAGAAAGCAGTATTAATATAACATAATGCATTCCCATGCTGTTAGTACGGATACTGATATCTTTATGGTAAGAGATGGTACTGTAGAGTTTTCACCTTAGTGCTGGTTAAGGCTCAACACTAACCTTACAGTCAGTGATCAAGATTGACATAAATCTCATCAATCCTGGGCACAGGCAGAGGGAGAAGAGTTAGTTTCTGGTCACCCCACCGCTGTGTGTGACAAAGACCAACATACATCTCATCAATTCTGGGTTCAGGCAGCGAGAGAAGACTGAGTTTCTGGTCACCCCACTGCTGTGTGTGACAGACACTGCAGACAAACCAGCAGCAGGTGATAGGGAAAATATGATGTCTAGAAATCACAGTACAAGTCACCTCTCAGCAGAGCAGATCTGTTCTACAAGAAAGGTCTACAAAAGTAGCAAATACAGGCCCCAGAGAACAGGCTTCAGAAAAGATCTTGAACCCAAAGATGATGGTTATGATCTAAGTGCAGTAAAACAATCAAGAAAACAGAAAAAATTAATCAAGTGCGAAGTTATTTCCTGACAGTGTAGTCCAGGTATTTAATTTATTTAGGGGGGCTGAGTAATAATCCCAGTTACTACAATCAATGCTCAGCATCAAACTAAAATCAGTGCAAAGCTACGTCATTGCTAAGCTATCTCAGTTATTGCTTGGATTTATGTCTCTACTGACATGGGACCATTTTAGGTTTGGAGTTGGAAGACAGACAGGATGATCTTCTATTGCAAACATCTTACTAGAATATTACCCCGAGTAGCCTGAATCATTGACCCGTCTATTCCATCTCATTTAAATCATGACAAATGGGTTCACATAGAAAAGCTAATCCTGAAACTGATGAAGCCTAAAGTAATACTCTAATATCTTGCTTATCAATGAGTGACTGTTCATCAGTAAAGTCAAAAGTTGATTTTTTCTACTCATATCAACAAGTGTTTATTGATAAACTACCATCAACTGGGATATGCAGACTGCTATAATGGGATATGTAAATACCTCAGTGCCTCCTCTGTTCTCTCTAGCAGTTTGGTTCAACAGAAAGCAAAAGATACATCTCCATTGCACATACCCAAGCTAGGGGTAGACAAAGTGCAATTTTGCCTTTTTCTGAAATGAGAAATTTCAGAAATCTGAAATTTATGCTTGCCATCTTTTAATACTTATTAAGAATCTAAATGTACTGAGCCTTGTATTGAACCTGGGATGCAAAGATGAGCACAGAATGGTTACTGGCTTGAAGTCACTGGGATCATTCTAAAAGTGAGGATACACATGTAACATTTCCCTAGTAATAACATGTCCTCTCCCAGCTGACATCTAATCTTAATGTCAGTATTTCACACAAGCGAGTGCCTCCTGTTTAGCAGGAAAGGAGTTGCTATAAGTTTCTCATTATCAGACATAACAATCAAAGCTATATAGATCCATAACAGAAAGAACATTTAGAAATAATAGAAATTTAGTTTCAGTATTAAAATTACAGGAGAAGAATGTTCTGATATAGTACATATTGTCGAAACAGAAGATCTGTACCACCCAAGAAACTGTAAATTGTCTTCTGTTCATTTTTTCCCTCTCTTTGTGGCAGTTTTCTCTCTCTGCATCTAATTTTTCCATGAAAAAAATATTAAGGTCATTGTGACCTATCTTACAGCATGAGAGAGAAAAGAAACACTCTGGGACAAATTCATAATCAAGTCATATCAAAGAAACTATTACATTTTTTTTCTGTGATTTCTCCTAAGAAAATTTCAAAAGAATAGTAAAACCTAGACTTATAAATTTTTCCTTGATACTGAGAAGTAAATTACATTTTACAATTTGTGATTCTTTAGTGAATTTTAAATCTTTTAGTGAATTTTACCACAGAGTAGCAAAAGCACTTTTCCATAGCCATTAACATAACAAATCATGAAATATAAGTATGTAAATTCACTTAGCATAACAGAATTAGCACTCCTTCAGTAATACACTGTCAGACACCAAAAGGTTACTAGACTAAAGTCATTTTTATCAAGCCCCTAAGGGCCACTATGTTGTAAGAATAAAAATATGAAAGTAATCATTCTCCAATTTACTTTTTTTAATGCAAGATTTACTTTGTAATTTCAAAAAATAGGTTTTACATTAATTCAAGGAGAAGACATTGAAATATGTACTCCTGGTCTATAAAGATGAATTAGTAATGATCCCTTCTCTTAAAAAGCTAACCATCTATTGCAGGAGACAACATAGGTACACTTAGCTGTGAAATTCAATATCATGCTGTGCTGTGATACATATTATGTAGTGTAATATAAAAAGGATTAAGGTCTTAGGCTAAAGCTATTTTCATCTCTTAATTTCATCAGAAAGTAAGGTATTATTTTTACTTTAGAGAGAAAGAAAAGTTACTGATAGAGAATAATGTTTCTCATTGTTTCTACCCAGGCAGTGGTAGAAATGAAGTAAGTATCTGTAAAGTTGCACTTCCCATATTACTCAGCAACCAAAAAAAGTAAACACATACCTTTTGCAGCAACATGGATGGAGCTGGAACGGATCATGTTTAGTGAAATAAGCCAGAAAGAAAAAAATATATATACTGCATGGTTTCACTCATAGCAGTATAAAGGACCAGGGGAGAAAATAATAACAATAATGAACAACTAACTATATACCTTAGACATTTTATGGGGGTGGAGTGGGGAACGGGATCAAAAATGGTGGGGGCATGGGGAGGGTTAGGAAGTGCACTGGACTATGGTGATGGCACACCGGTAATTTGGTGATGGAAAGCCCCATGGGAGTTATAACTGAGATGGAAAAGGCACAAAATGATGTAAAAATAAACTATTATGTTATTTAAAAAAAAAAGATAGTTACAAAAAAAGATTTCAAGTCCCATAACTGAGAGGTCTCAGCCAACCAGTGTGATCAAGAGGAGACAATATTAATAGAGAAAGTAAAAGTAGGTGAGCCTTTAGAGCAGAGCATTATGATTTTCCCCCGATTTCTTGCTAAAAAGGTGACTCTGACATTTCCCTCTGTCCTTTCCTTTGTGTATTTAATCTCCTTGGGCCATGTCTTGCAGAACACAAGGGCAGAAACCCTAGCTGCCAGTCCATTGCAATGGGGTATTTCAGGCTAGGCTAGTTGGAAAGTATTATTATATATTAATCTGAAAAACAGCCAGTTGAAAAGCAGTGCTTTAACAGTGAAAAAAAAAAAAAAAACACAAAAGTAGCAGTCAGTTTTGACCACAAATATTTTTAATGAGGAAGAAAAAGCCAAATCACTCATTTCACATAACCCGAGAGCCTTCCTTCCCATTTGGTTCCAGAATATGCCTTAATAATATGCAAGAGTATATATAATATACATAGTCCATAGTCATTATCCAGAATCCAGAATGATGGAAGAGATTTGACTTCACTGTAAATTACGATTAAAAAACACTATCAAGGCCTTCCCTGGTGGCACAGTGGGTTAAAGCACTGCACTAAGAAGCTTAAGCCACTGCCGCAAGAGTTCGATTCCTGCCTGCCCAGGATGTGATCCACATGGCGTGGCAGACCTCTCCTGACCCACCCGCCAAAAACACTATCACGTACTATCAAAAAATAGCCAACTACTGCTGAAGTAAGGCACAAATTTGGAGTCAGTAGCTCGGAGTGTAGAAGTTGGTAGTTTTGGCAATAAAGTGGTAGGAGGAGTGGCCTGCCTTGGTATAAGGGCTGTGAAACTCACAGTGGTTGAATCTGCTCATAAAACTAGTTTTTTATTTGAATTTTAAATTAAGAGTATTTAAGTCTGATTAAAGTTCTAATGTTATTGTTTGGGAAGTTTATCTTTTTTTCCAACTCCACTAACTGTTGCCTGATCCCATCATGCCTTAGGTAATTGATAATGAATTAAGGTTTAACTCCTTAGGAGCCCCATCTATGAAATCATAAAAGAGCCCCTCACCAGAAGGTACCATATCCTGCTTTGTGTCTTTAAGACTAGTCTCCTATTGGAGTTTTTGATTTATTTGAGTCTCTAAATTAAGGTTAGTCACAACCTTCTTGAATGAAAGGATGATTGGTCTATTTTCTTCTTTCTTCACTTTGATACAATACTCTTTCTAAGATCTTAAAATCACCAATACTCTTTCCATCACATGCACCTAGCAAAGTCCCAGTCCTAGCTGAATTCCGCTCTCCTACTGAATAAGTGACTGAGCCCCTGTGAATCCTGCTGAAATGCTTCCAAGTTAGTGTATTAGAAATTCATGGTCACCCATCTCAGATGCTTCCCAATATTAATTGTTAACTCCACTCTGTTCCTTTGATCAACTTACTCACTATCTCCACATTCTTCAAATGTAAAATATCCACCTTTTTATTATCATTACTGACATGATATGTTTCAGGAGTACAGGCTTACAGCTCTTCAGAGACATGTTACCACAGCATGCCCACCACAAAATTGCCATCACCCTCCTGCACAGTCCGTTTAACCCCTCCAGGCTTTTCTCCTTCTCTCACCTCAGTTCTTCTGTCAGAACCCAAATATTTGTTTTTGTTTGCTTTTGTCTGCTTCTTTGCTTTGTTGTTTGTTTATTTTTATTATTAAAATATGCACTCTTTACTTTCTCCAAATACCTTTCTTTGTAGGGAAGACAAAAGTCATGTTGACATTCCCCAACTTCCCTCCATTGCTTCCTTCTCCTGTCCACTTGCTTCATTCTTCACCTATAGAGCATGGAGATAATCTGCCTTCCATGTGGATTTGTTTCTTGGGTATTGCCTCCTTCTGCTCTCTCCTGAAATCTACACATTGATGTCCCCTTCTCTATTTTCTACATTCAAGTTCTCTCTTTCAATGAGAATTTTTTTCTCACTGGTTTTAAACCATGAATCTCTCAGTAAAAAGACAAATACAACAAAATCTTCCCATGTAACCAACTATTTCATCTCCAATTACTCAACTCTTTCTTCCTAACTTTTTGAAAATGTTCTCTAGATTCATTCATCCCACTTTCTGACACTGACTTTTACATAAATTCATCTCACCCACTAATTACTTCATCATTACTCTTTTCCTGAGATCATCAGTGACTTCATGAGAGTAAGACCTTGGCTCCTGTTACACTGCACTCTGTTTTTTTCTCCTCTTGATATCTTCCATCATCCCTTGGAGACTCATCATTTCTGGCCTGACTATTAGCTGTTTTCCCTTTTTAAATGGAACTCCTTTTTAAATGTTGAAAAGAATTGAGCGATATTTATACTATATTATACAGCATCATTAAAAATTAATGTCTAATTTTTAGAATATTTGAAATCCTCTCTTGATTCTCCCCCATCTCCTCTCTTCATCTCTCCTCGGTGGTAATCAATCTTCTAAAACTTACATTCTCTATTGTTGCACTATTCTTTTTTTTGTGATATAATTTTTTAATTTTTCTTTTCTTTTCTTTTCTTTTATAAGTTTATTTTTACATCATTTTGTACATTCTTTTTTTCATCTGAATTGTAATCCCTGCAGGTTTCCAATCACCGAGTCACCCATGTGCCATCACCATAGTCCCATGCACATCCCTCCATTCCCTCCCGTTTTTGATCCCATTCCCCACTCCATCCCCACAAAATGTCTCTGGTATATGGCTGTTCATTATTCTTATTACTTTCTTGTCTGGTCCATTATACTCCTGCTTGAGAAAAGCCAGCCAATATTTTTCTTTCTCTTTCTGGCTTATCTCACTAAACATGATCTTTTCCAGCTCCATCCAAGTTGCTGCAAAAGACATGTGTTTCTTTCCTTTTTTTTTGGTTGCTGAGTAATATTCCATTGTATA
>NW_004567110.1:56877103-56878414 GCF_000260355.1 Condylura cristata | reverse complement strand
AGCTGTAACTCTTTAATGTTCACCTACACATAGAATTACAATGTGCAAATGTGTAATGTATAGTGTATATAGGTACAGCATCCTTTATTTTACTGTTCTGCTGTTGATGAAATTTTCTTGTTTCAAGTTATATGCTATGCTAGTAAATACAGAGCAACTATGAGAATTCTTATTACAAGACATACATTTTTATATGTTATCAGAACATAGGATAAGACTATTTCCAAATTTGCCTGATACTGTGATATTGTTTGCCAAAGGGCTTTTTGTTGAACAACTTATTATCCTGTTATTAGAAAATAATGTAATAATATTTATTCTCTATAATACTACCAACCATGTTATGGTCAAGTTTTTAAATTTCTACAATCAAATATCTGTAGAAGAATATTTTATGAAGCTCTTAATTTGCTCTTCCCCATGATAGGACATTTTATTTTAAATGCTATATTTACTATTTATATAGTAATATATTTTTTGTACAATGATTTTATGCATACAAACTTGCTGATATTTTAACCACTTAGCTTACATTCTCTTTGACTATTACAGTAAAATTCATGTTGCGTTTCAAGACATGGAAATTTTGTTCTTATTGCCAATCTTTGTATCTGATAGTACTTTTTCTTGCCTCCACTAAGACTTTCACTGTGCGATTAAATAACATAAAATGAGTTATCCTTGTATGTATTTTTTAATCTTAATATTTCTGTTTTGAAAACATCATTTGGTATGATGTTTACTGTAAGGATTGTGTAGATTAAGAAATTTTCATGGCAGCCATAATTTGCTAAATGCCTTAAATTAAATGATGAATGTTGTTGTATCATAGCAAGTTATTTTTCTACACTCAGTGAATTGATTATATGATTTTAATTTATACGTGTTGTGTTTATTATTATCTATTATGCATAGAAAATTTACTTTTGTGTGTACAGTTCTGTGAGTTTTGAAAATGCATACTGCCTGGTATCCATCATTGCATTCAAGATATAGAACATTTCCATTATCCCAAATACTTATTAGTACTACTCCTTTATAGCCAAACCTCTACCACAGCTCTTGTCCATTTGACAATCATTAATATATTCCCTCTCTTGATAATTTCATTTTTCTGGAATTATCTGGCAAGTAGCTTTTGAGACTTTCTTCACTTGAGTTATTCTTTCATTTGAGATTCAACCCAGTTGTGTTTATCAGTGCTATGTTCTTTTTTTATTACTGAATACTTTTCATTGGATAGATATGCCATATGTCCATCCATTCACTTATTGAAGGACATTTGGCAATTTTGAATAAATCACCTTAAAT
>NW_004567110.1:56874164-56875900 GCF_000260355.1 Condylura cristata | reverse complement strand
ACTGCTGTAGGCCAAGTGTGAATATGAAACAGCCCTTCTAACATCTCCATTTGCATAGTGCAAAGGTTTCTCAATATCTTCATGTCTTTTGACATGCAGTGTCATGACATTTGCTTATTTCACATCTAGAATTCCTTCTCTCAGTGAAAGGCAACACCACCTCTCGGGGGTATATAAATACCCCAGAGTCATTTGGTACATCCGCTCATTCTTCTCTATAAGCAAACTGTAATTTAAACATGACAGTATCTTCTCCCATTACCTGACCTATTGGACTATTTCATCTCTTCCTTATGACATGAAATTATTTCTTATCTTCTTTTATCTGCATTGGCCACTAAATTTGCACTGTCAAACCTATTTTCCATTTTTGCGGCACTCCTGCCTCCACTCTTTCAGATATAAAAAGAATCTAGTAAGGATAGTCTCAAACAGCTATAAAAAAATGGGAATTAATAATATGAGCTTTCAGTTATATTAATATATTCAGATAGAAAATTCTTAAAGAGCTAAGATACTATTGAATAACTCCCTTGCCACTTAAAATCCACATTCTCCAAGGCACCCACACTATTTCTCCTGTCTAACTCATCTTCATTGCCCCACCCCTAAGCAGCTTAAATATACTTGTACTCATTATTATGAAATCTTGTATTTTCCTCTGACCTTGAAGTTTTGTTTAGTGTTCTAATCAGCATTACCATCACTTTCATCCCTACCTTTTTACATTTTACTATGGCTAACTCAGTGTAGGAACAACTAGTATTTATTGAATTCCTGTGTGTGTTAGATCAGATGTTGGAAAGGAATACCCCAACAAGTAGCTACGTTTTTGCCTCATTTGTATAGAAAGAGGTTGAGAGTAGGGGACTCTCCTAAAATCATATAACAAGTAAGAGTTAGCACCACATTGAAACTCAATAAAATCTACTACAAAGGTTCTTGTCTTTTTTTTTTTAAGATTTATTTATTTCATAGAACTGGGGTGTCAGCCAGAGGTGTGATGGTTGAGAGTATTCAACAGAGATAGAATGGAGAGCAAAGCAAGCAGATATACTGAAATACACTGCTGAGGGGAGCAATGGAGAGAAAGGAGAGGTCTGCTGAGCCATGTGGGTCAGCTCCCTGGCCTCCAGGGACCCAGCTTCTGCTGCAGTGACTAACAATAGCTTGATAGCTATTGACTATAACCCTTGAGCCACCAGGGAGGCCCTATTCTTTAATTTGAATGCTATTTTTCCATTCTTAATTTAATAAAGATTTGAGAAAACGTGACAAAATTCAATAATGATAATGACTAAAATATTGTTCACTTTCATTATCATTGTTACATGCAGTTAGTTGCCTGTCTTTCTGAACTATAATCTCATCACTGTCAGATAAAGCATTTAGAGGCTTCCTATGTGAGATGCCATACAAATAGATTCTGTGGGAAAATTTTTACAAAAGATTAACACTTGGTAATTCCACTCTACAAAAACTATAGATACAGGGCCCTCCCTGGTGGTGTACCAGGTAAAAGTACAACATTACCTCCAGGCACTTCAGCAAGAGTTTGTTCCCGGGTGGGGAGGTAACCCACATGGCACTCAGACCTCTTTTGTCTTGCCCGCTGCTCCCCTCAGCAGTGTACTTTGCCAATCTGCCTGTTCTGCTCCCCACTCTGTCTCTGGTGAATCCTCTCATGGCTCCTTCACCTCTGTTCTGTACCCCAGTTCTATATGCATAAATAAATA
>NW_004567110.1:56866408-56874064 GCF_000260355.1 Condylura cristata | reverse complement strand
AGCATGTTCAAAAGGATAAAGAAATATTTTACTTGGTGGATTGTGATAAATTTCAAATCAGAATCATAAGTGTGCCAGGGTTTAAAATAGAGATAAGGATGAAGTGTGGATTGACCAAAAAAGCATTTTGGACTTGCTTATATAGTTCCCAGAAACCACTAGATACATCTGAGTTGCTTACTAACCTGATGTGAGTGATATTTAGGAAGATAAATGTAGAGGAAAAAATACTGCAGCAGGCAGACCTAGTATGTCATACTGCATTTTCCAGGCTGTATACATCTGGATATGCATATTTGTGATAATAATGATAGCATTTGTTTAAGATGTATTATACCAGGCCACCTCAGAAATACTTATCATGCGTTATTTTCAATTCTCAAAATACTCAGACAAGGTGTGAGTTGTTTTCATATTGTAGATGAAGAGTTTCATGGTTATTCTGTGGTTTTTCTAATGAGATTTAATAATTTTTCTCTGGGTTCTGAAATATACTACACAATCTTCCCCTCTACAAGAGGTTTTGAAAGCTGTGAAATTTAAGTGGATTTTGGATTGTGGACATAGGCTGCAAAATTATATTTGAGTTTCTAAGCCTACTTGATTTGGATTTTCAAGGACAAGGATGCCTAAAGAGTCCAGAAAATAAATATGGCCAAAAATCAACATGGGGCACACAAGATGATTTTGGGAACATTAAGGAAACTAATTTCACGTGTGCCTTCAAGCTTGAAACCTTACAAATGGTGAGAGTTAAGGCACCTGTAGCTCCAGTAGGAGAAACACAATCATTTAAATTCATTCCAAGGTGTGTATGAAGCATGTCCGATCATATCTGGCTAAAAGGATTTGACTAGCTTTTCCAGAAACTGAAACAGTCAATAGGCACCCAAATAAGGGGAGTCAGACAATCAGAAGAACCTTGGCTTACTTCATAGTTATGTTACAGGGCAACCCAGTGTGAACTGGGCTGTCTGTCTGTGGGTCCTCACCTGTGCATTTAAAATTTAATTGTACTGCAGACACAAATAAAAGAGTCAATAATGGGTTTATCTATAAAAGGAGAAAGGAAAAGGAACAACCCAGGGAAAAAGAGATACAAGTTAACTAGAACATCCTACCAGCTCCAATTACTTGGAACTCCAGTAACACACTTATAGCCACCAGTCACATGGTCCAGAAAGAGAGAGAGAGCACACGTAGAAAATGGCGCCCTGTTTATCCCCCAAAGTCCCAGAATGCCTGCTTAGCTCCGCCCCTGGGTCCACTCAGTTCTCTCCTTGGTATTGCTGGGAGTTGTAGTTCCAAATACTGGAGCAGGGGATGGAGTCTAAAAAACACTGCAGAGTTCTTTTAGGACATCCTTTCCCCTTAACAGTTAGACTACGGTGGCCTTTTTATCAGTTTTACTGAAGTTGCTAGCTTTGTCCCCATTTACAAAAATGACATGTTTACACTATATGCTTTCTGGTTTTGAAAGCCTCTTTTTATTCACTCCACATCAAGAGGATAAATGGCAATTGGTGTTGTAAAGTACCCACATGTATCAAATACTATCTTAGGGAAATGTTCCCTTTAAGTGCTAACAAACAGTATTATTAATTTATTGCTGGAGAGGCACACATTCAAACGAATTAAAACAAGTCACCCCAATGCATGATAACAAAGGTCATTAAATGTTCACATTGCTCTGAGGTTATGTTTTCCTAAAGTCATTCTTGAATGAGATCTTGCAATCAAGTAGTGTCTGTGTCCTTTAATAAATATAAATGTAACATGGTATCTTTTCAACATTTGCTTCAAACTTCATTGGCATTCTTTAGTCAGAAAGAATCATATTTGACATGGAACTCAGCAAAATATCAGGGTAAAAACAAATGTTCTCTATAATAACTTTGACTTTTGTGACATTTGAAATGGAGAAAAACAAATCTGCCTGACCTTTTAGCCAGAACAAATAAAACACCAATTACCAAATTCACATAGTTAACTCTAGAAGCAGAACATGAGATACAACTTTGCAATCAAAGTGCATTGTTGTGTGGCGACAGCATAAACCAAATCTTAGAAAAATTCACATTTCAATTTCTGTGGATTGAATTTTCTTGTGTGAGATTCCTGTATCTCCACGCAAAAGATTATTAATATGTGGCTTCCAAATCAGTAGCATCAGAAAATTCTAATTCCCTACCACTGACTTACTTCTCAGAAACTCTGGAGTAAGTTCTCATCACTGTGTTTTAACTTTCCTTCCAGGTTATTCTAATGTACATTCAAAATTGAAGTGATAGAACTTTCAGCAATATTTCTGGGTCCCTAGCTCTATGCCCAACTCCCTGTAACCACCAAAAATACTAGCCTTCTACATTCATGTCTTCCAGAACTTTAAAGAAAGCAAAAACAAAATAAAAAAGAATTGATGTTTTGATCTATATGTGAATGTGGTTACATAAATAATCTGTGGACATGTTCCAAGGATCTCCTACTTCTTAAAAGAAAGCTAAAAGGAGAAGTAATTTTTTTGTATGTGTGTATATCTGAAGGACTAGGATATGTGACCTTTATTCTTTTGCGAACATCATGTATTTGAGACCTGCAATGAATTTTTCAGTTCTTTGATAATGACAATACAGCTATGGGAATACTTCCTACTGTTCTTAGGCATTTCAGTCACAGACTTGGGGTCAGTGGATCCCAAGATCAGCTGTCTTGATAAGAATCTATAAAAAAGAGCTTGGTCTATGATTGTTCCATGCATGATAATACTCTCTGTCGTGGTGAACTCTGGGAAATTTATAGACAGCACAAAACTCTACTGTATGAAGGATCTGGGTTTGAACTTATATAGATGTTAGTGTCTGACAAGGTTTTCACTAATACATAAAACCATGAAGCAAACTCAGATAGAATAAAGCTACATAATACATTAATAAAGCCCAATAACCAAAACCAAAATTCAAAAAACAAATTGTTTATGTGGTAAACGCATTTCCAAAGAATCATTTTTTTTACATGATTATAGGATTCTTTGAAGTCAAAGAGTCCTTGTGATACTACATAGCAACTAAAAGAAATAATATTAATGTGGATGAGATAAATGAAAAATATATCTATGAATCTTTAAAATATGGCACTGAGTAACAATGAAATGGAAAATACTTTAAGTCAAAGTATTAAACAAATGCTTGCAAACAGAATAAATACAAGAATGGACACCAGCACTTTGAAGTGTTAGAAATAAACTTATATGTCACCCAGTAATCCTACAGGTAGGTAGGATTTTAGATAAAGGAAAATTAATATTCACATGAAATACTGTATTTGAGTATTAGTAGAAGCTATATTTATAATCACCAAAATCTGGAGAAAATCCAAATGACCTTTAAAGGGGAAGTGGGTAAAGAAACTACAGTATATCTGAAAAGTGGAATGCTGCTTAGCAAGAAGAAAACTAGATATGATGCTCAGTGGGAAAAAAAAAATTAATCGTGAACTGTTAAACAATGGATGAGTTCATTTACACAACATTTTCAGTATGTCAAAATTAATAGTGGTGGACAAGCCATCAGTGGTAGGCAGAGCTGGGCTGGTGGTGTGAGTAATGATAAAAGACCAGTAAAGGGGAATTACTTGGGACAGTTTTCTCCTCATATTCCTCATTTACCTTACAGGACCTGAATGTAATTTAATATTCCCTGATAATAGTTTATGAATCTAGAACATGATTCTCAACTAGTATTGCAGCCCTTAAATGTGTAGTAAAGTCTCAGAAATTCATGAGACTATAGTTAACACTTAGTTGCTACTTGATAGGGAAAGTGAAAACATTTTGGAAGGATGTGTCATATTAAAGATAGACTGAGAGAAAATATGAAGCTATTGAAAGGGCTAAAGGGAAAGGATGATGGTGTTGCAGTGGAAGAGGCAACAGTAAAATGAATGACGGTTTCAGGTAGTTGTGAAGAGGGTAAGTGAATGGATGAAGCTTTTCTAACACTGGACCTAGAACTAGCTTTTCTTAGCTCAGAATCCTGTGGTCCTTCAGAGAATAAGATAAGTTCTTTTCTTATTCTTGACAGGAAAGACTGAGTATTTCCCCATGTGTATCATAAGGCAGTCAAGCACGTGATAAATGTTTTCCCTTCTGCCATATTCAATATGAAGTGTCTTCCTCCTGCAACCCCAACAGCAAGTCTCCCATATTGTTTCTATCTGAAGCTGCCTGGAAACAAAAAATTGATTACTGATTTAGCATACCCTGTATGATAAAATTGAGAGTTAAAAAAATGAGAAGAATTTTGTCAGGCATCATGAAAATGTAAAGTCACATGGGTGTGTGAGAGAGAAACAGAGAGAGCGGAAGAGAGAAACAGAGACACTTAAAAATAAGAAAAGGCTCTCCCTAGTGAAGCAATGGGTTAAAGCACTGTGTTATGAAGTTCACCACAGCCTCTGCCGCACAAGTTCCATCCCGCCAGGGAGCTGACCCATGTAGACTTCTTCTGACCCGCCCACTGCTCCCCTCAGCAGTGTACTTTGTCAGTCTGCCTGTTCTGCTCCCCATTCTGTCTCTATTCAATCCTCTCACTCACCACGCCACTGGTCTGTACCCCAATTCTGTAAGCATAAATAAGTAAATCTTTTAAAAATAATAATAGTAGTAATAAGAGGGCACTCCCTGATGGCATAGGTGTTAAGTCTCAGTGCCATCAAGACTTATTGCCTGAGTCATATGGCACAGCAGACCTCTCCTGTCTTACAAGCTGCTCCCCTCAGCAGTGTGTTTCTGTAGATCTGCCTCTTCTGCTCACCACTGTATCTGGTGAATCCACTCGTCCCTCCCCACCTTGCATCTCAAACATACAGCCCAGTTCTTGTGTGCACAAATAAATCTTTAAAAAACAATAAAAATGATTTGTTACAAAAATGCTAGTTGCTCTCCCAAATCTTCCTTCAAAATATGCATCTTTAATTTGGGCAACTATCACTTATCTTGTCTGTTCCTCCTCTAACACAAGCCCTGATAAGAAAAACAAAGCTCCATATATACTCATTGTAAAGATCTTGGCTTGAATTTGTCAGAAATCAGAGTCTAAGTAGAGAGTCAGCATACGTGTGGTTTGTTTTGGAAGGTAGTCCCAGAGACCACCATTTGCCTAGACTGGGAACTGGGTTTATTGATAGTTTAGGATGTACTTGAAGTGAGTCTGGCCTCGTGTTGATTGTTGGGTATTGGAGACGAACAGAAATGGCATCCACTATTAGCTCAACTGATCAATCATTTGTTGTACAACTTAGTTCATTTGCTAAATGAACTATGCCACTTTTACAGCATGGATTCTTCATGGGCCCAAGGGTATCAATAACACAGCCCTCATACAATGTCAAAAAATGAATAAAATGTATAGAAAGCATCCTTTCCAGTGCATGTGCATTTTAGGAAAAAAAAAAATTTATTCCCTTTGCCTAATCATATGCACTTATTCTAAGAGGTTGAATGGTAGCAGGAAAACTTGAAAGTGCTAATATACACTGTCAAACCTCATTCAGACTCTTAGTTCCATGTACTTGCCCCAGCTACCCAAGACCAGACTGGAGTTGAAATATGAGAATATGAGTGTTATGGTACTTTTTTCTTTTCCTTCAGACCAGCAACCAGTTCCCTTTTTTTTTTTTTTTTTAAGCTATTGGAAAGGTTAATTTTAATTCTGGGCTATGGTAAAGCAATAAAAGGATGTAGATTTTTATGTTATTTATACACATTAAAAATTACACAATAACAGTAAATTAAGAAAATACACCCTATAAATTTTAATTCAGTTTTACAGTGGCTTTAATATTTAATACATCATCATAATTACATTTCCATAAACTACAATAGAAGTTATTATAATGTAAGAATGTTACCCTATAAGAATGAAAGCCCTACAAGACCTTTACTAATATTAATTACCCTTTAAATCTACCCTCCAAATAATGTAGGAATGCAACTGGGTTTTTCCCTATGGTATACAATGCAAAATCAAGTTTCACTGACCACTGAGGTTGAATTGAGTACAAAGCCAACATACAACTTTATTACTTCTGTTCAGATCCATAGTCTTTTGTTTCCTATCTTCCCACAGTACTATATTTGATGGTGTCTAGTTTTGCTTGGATTCTAGAGAGAGATCACTCGAATCTTTTTTCCCAGGATGAATAAATGAATAAATAAAAATATGACAATAGCACTATAATATGAATAGTAATTAAGTCTCTTAAAAGGATTGCAGTTGAATCTGAGTATATATTCAATTATTTAACCCAAGGAATTCGTTTGTGCTGATGAAATTTGTCTTGGCACCCCTATCCACTTGTGAACATTTTAGATAGGACCCTAGAACCACCCAGGAACATCCCCCCACTGTGATAAGGTATTGTAGTCCAGCCCCTCTTTTTCCCCTACCTCTCAACTTGGCTGCCCTAAGGACATGAGAGGTCCAGTGCCTCAGGTCTATAGATTTCCAGTTAAATTTAGAACTATGTGTGTCTAAAAATCTGCTAAAGTCAAGGATTAAAATGCTTCAAGGAGTATCTTTTAAAAGATTAAGAACACACGTACACAGAACATTTCTTGTTTGTCATAAAATCAACCCACTGGGGCTTAGAATGAAACTTTTGACACTATCACAACCATTATAAATTTCCTGAGTAAGAAGGACAAAAGTAGTCTCTTAATTATTTGAAGGCTTGAGTTAAAGTTATCCATGTTGATATTAAATTAATGAACACTAGTCACTGCTTTATTTGCTTCAAGCTACTTTTCTCCATTTCAACACACACTTCACTATTAAAATATTAGTATATTGGTATTATAAATAAAAGAATAATTTTGGGATAAATACCCCTTTTATTCTCTCTGAAAGTTAGGTGCCAATTGTTTTAAAGTGTTAATAGTGAATAAAGACTTCAAGTGCAATAACTTTCCCATATTTTCCAGCTGAACTTAACCAAGTTGCCAGAGAGCTCTGTGTCAGGGGAAATTGTTTGGTGGACAAAATATATTACCTTCTATTCTAGCTAACTACTTATATAGCAATATATTTATAGAGGTATATGTAACCATTAAATAAAACAAAAATCACTACTTCACATCCTATAGATGACTTCCATTGTCACAGAAAAATAAAACTGAAATATATAAAAGGCCTTTTAATGAATACAAGATGCTAATTAAGTATGATTTTACTTTGTGTAAACTTAAAGTGCAACATACCCTGACGTGTAATACCCTGACGTGTAATACCCTGACGTGTAGCTACTAGAATACTCTTCTTAAGAGACCAAAGTCTAATGACCTGAGCAGGAAATTGAGGTGACAGACTTTTAGTTTATGATCAGATATATGCAGAGGAAGTCAAAGCCTCATCTATTTGAAAGGCACTGTTGCCATTAGGTGAAGAAAGTAAAGTGTCTTACATAAGGATAAGGTATTCAGGTTCTTGTCCCACTCAAGGATATCGAGGGGAGCCTATCTTTTTCTTATGGCAAATATCTATAACATGTGTATGAGAGAAACACCCCAGGCACAGTTATTGTTTAGGGACATGTTTGGGCTGGTGGCACTCTCAGAAAGGGTTGTGACAATGGAGAGTGGGAATATTGTGAGGGGATGAC
>NW_004567110.1:56842734-56865524 GCF_000260355.1 Condylura cristata | reverse complement strand
ACGGTTTTGATTCACCTATCAGTATATCAGTAGCTAATATTTGATCATATAATATCTTAGGATTGAACTACTTTTTATAAATATGGACTAGTTGAGTTATATACACCTCACTTCCCCTTCTTTCCTATATAAAGATGATTTTGGTCACATAAACTTTTAGATATACATACAACTAGTAATATATGCTTGGCATACCAAATGTTGGCATTCTCCCTACTGATCTGAAGTTGGAAATGTAGAATGTTGTGATTTTAGTCTAGGTTGCTCTTTGCAACTAATAATTTAAATGCAATTTAACATGACACAGGAATAAATATAACCTGAATACCACCTTTAAATATTTAGAAAATCACTGGATTTGATTTTGTGTCTGCGTGGGTAGAGCAGGTGGGTCAGATGTAGGCATCGGCAAGTGCCTGAGTAATGGGGAGTTATGGATGAGAGTTTGCATGCACAGCTTCAATAATGTTGAGGAAATGATCAAATCAAGATATTATGGGCTTGAGATTATGTTGATACAGTAGGTTCAGAATTCCAGCTTACCTTTTGTGATGTAAGGAGACGTCATATTTCAATTGCAGTAAATACTAGGAATGGCCGTGTTGGAAAATGAATCCATCATAGAGCAAAGATGGCAAGAATCTTTAAAGAATCTACTCTGAATCTTTACCTCAGAGTAGGAGGTGGAACATAATGATATTTCAGAGTAGGCTTTTATGGGAACATCAACTATTAACACTAATGAGGGCTGTGTATTTAAATCATTGCTCTCTCATGCTCAAGGTGTATTTCATCCTTAACAGCAAAGCTTTGAATTTTTTTCCCATCTTAACTAAATAATATTTGGTAATTATGCTAAATGAAACTGCCTTTCTATTAACCCTTCCTACTGTTTATGAATATCTAAAAGAACAGGTGCTTTGAATCCTATGAACTACCTTAGATATCCCTGTCCTCTTCAGAGATATTTATCTTTCATCAGTGCAGCAAAGCAGAATCCTGAAAAGAAAAATCTAATTGAGTTTAACTATTCCCCACCCCAAACTCAATCTGGATTTCTTTGAAACTCAGAAAGTCTTGAAATATTCTTCTTTCTCAGTAGAATAGTATATTCTTCAACTGCCACTTTGAAAATTCCAGTGAAGACCAAAACCAGTATGATAGAAATATACCATAGAATAAAAAGCCTAAAGAAAGTGAGGAAAACTGAAGACATAAAACCACCTATAGTTGTTAGGGTAAGGTATTCAGTTCATTGTGGATTCATTGTAGATGAGCCCAGAACATCAACGAGCTTGTGCTCACAGTATTCCTATTGTAAGTCAAAGAGGCATGTGAGATATGTCCTCCCAATTAATATTTACAGCAGCCTTCAGGAAGATATTATTATCTCCACCTTCAAGTGGGGCAACTATTCAAAGCTAAGTGGTGCTAAGAATCAGAGGGAAGATGATAACAGTATAGACTCCAAGCAGAAAAGATTGTGAGGAGAAAAACAAGACTTTCAGAAGGGCAGTCTTCAAATAAACAAAGGGTGATTTTCCAGGGACAAGACTTTAACCTTCCTTCTTATCCCTAGTAGCATATAGATACATGGTTATAACATAATGTGATGAATGTGGATTAGACTAAGAGCTCACAACCTTGAACTTTTCAACTCCTCAACTCAGTAGATTGCTTCCAAGAACCATTCAAAAGCTAACTTGTGCTATCACATGGATCTAGCTGTCCCCTTCTCAATGACTAGAGCACCCAATTCTACCTCAGAAGAATTCTGAGTTCCCAGACTTTACTGGGAGGTTAGACAGAACCTGTGGAAGCATTTTTTCAATTCTCTGAATGTGCAAAGTCTCTCACAAAGAGGGTGCCCAGTGGAATAGCACATGATGAGATCTAATGTTGCCCTCTTCTCTGTGTATGGCCAATGTGAGGAATCCAGAACCACTCAACTTTCTTCTGTCCCTGTTATGTCCCAAGTGTTCTTACACTGAGTCCCTGGTCAGGAGCACTCTTTGACTCCTGGGGTTCAATTCAGACCTACAGTCTCATATTTAATACATTGTCAGGCCTCACCAAAATGTTATAATCGTCTACAGAAAAGACTGCCTATGAAAATTCTTTCTTTTTCAAAATTCAGCTAATACCTAAAAGTTTTTAACATAGGCAGTAATTCCAAGACTTTTGGACTGGTGGTTATTAAATAAACAAACACAAGCGATTCCCACAGAAGAGTAAACTTAACAATTGTGCTTCTGTTTCAGGAAAACAACTACATCCTTCACTGGAACACATGCCCTCTTTGTGTCCTTCTAAAGCTTTTGCAGAAAAACAATCTATGTGTCCATTCCTCTGTATTTATTTCTAGATCTACATAGTTTACTAGACCAGAAAAAGCAAAGCATAATAAAGACTCTCTCTTTGAACAATCCAATAGCTCCCATGTTTGTTAGAATTGGGTGATACATGTTACCACTCTTCCTTTGCTTTCTGCATTGATAGTTTATCTCTAGATAATTAACTAGATAGTTATCTCTATATAACTGATGATACCATCAGTCAGGAGATAAGTGTTTGGGACTGTTAAACTGGACAAAATTTCCTGTCCTGTGAAGTAAGTTACTATGAAACCCCTTTCCATAGGCCTTGTAGAAGTAGGATGAATGTATAATTGTATGGCATTGGCTAAATGCTGAACAAAAGCTGTACCTGGAGACTTGTCTCAGGTATTTGATTTATGGCAGGAAGGCAGATGTCAGCATAATCACATGAAAGGTGGCAGTGGCAGAGGAGAAAGAACATGACATAAAAATCATATATATATGTATTTTTATTTCCCTTTCACTTAGGGCCAATTTTTCATATTCACAGACTTTTTGCGTTGTGAGAATATATGGGTCATGTGACACATAGTAATGGCTGTTGCTCATACTCATGGATTCTTTTCTAGTTCATCCTTCCTTCTGATGAGTATGTTTTTAAAAAATAGTGTGACCAAAATGTGGTAAGTTATTTACATGTTGATAAGGTGGAAAAAAATTAATTGTAATTATAAATACCCTTTACTTTCACTATTTTTCAATGCCCTAGTTTGAAAAAAAAATCCAACAGACATTTCTTCCTGACCAAATTATAGGGATCACACTCCTAATATCCATCACTACTGATAGATCTTGAAATCACATAATGTTCATAATAGTTCTCATGTTAGCTAACTATTATAAACTATTGTTTTCTTCTAAATGGAAGCAAAAATTGATAACAACATAGGCAACATATCGACCTCATGAAAATAACTTATTGTGAAGAAGTAAAATTTGAAGTTGTTTTTCCCAGTTCAATTCAATATACAGACAATGAATGCATGACCAAAAACAGAGCCAAGTGATATACCTTCTAGAGTGAAGGGGCACATTCCAGCCTTGTAGGACCTGGAATGGAAGGAAATTTATAAACAGATAAGTCTAACACTAAGTGCTACCTGTAATATTGAAGATATGCTCAAAGTCAGGTGCACAGAATGATTCCTGATTATGGTCATCAAGGAAGGTCATCTGAGAAAAGCTCTATAAAAGACTTTTAAACCACACATATAAGTTTAATAGTAGAGAAAGAAGGGAAAACAATTTTAAGGAAAAGAAACCTAAATATACAAAATATACTTCAGACCGAGGGTACTAAATATGCAAAGGCACCTATCAGAAAGCCAGACGTTTTTTTTTCCCCATCTTTATACCTTTACATATGTAATTTTCTTGCCTGAAATTTGTGAAATTTTTTACATGTTCTGAACTCTTAAGATTCTGAAGTCATTTGTACATTCATATTACACACCTATATACACATTCATATATAGGAATCCCCCACTGTTCGCTTGTACCATTCATTTTTATAAAAGACCCTTATTAGTATCTGTTTTCACTAAAAGAAATCTGAACAGGAGTCAAAAAAAAAAAAAAAGAAAGAAAGAAAAGAAAAAAAAAAGAAATAAGAGAGAGAGAGCCATTCTAGAGTCAGGGCACCCCAGGAGGCAAGAGTAACATCTCCAAGCTCCTTCCTTGGGAACTACTTTATACCAGCGGGTGTATTCATTGTATGATTCCTGCTTTTGCTTCATGTGAATGTTTCTTCAGGTTTTGTGTATTATTTGGTATGACCTGGCAGGCTAGTTTTGGATGGAAGGCTACTTTTATTTTCCATTTAAGTTGATGTAACTGTTTCTTCAATTATGCCATTTTGGCCTGTGAAAGATTCTATAGTATGGCCTACTTTCTGATAGCAGGGAAACCTGTATTATATATAAAATATATGTGTGTGTGTAAATATACATGCATTGACTAAGTTTAGAATTTTTAAGTAGTCAGATGAAATTATTATAAGTACTTCAATTTTCTAGTAACTTTCTTCAAGCAAGAAGGCAATTCTAATTTTCAAGCCCTGAGATTCTCCCTGTACCTAGCCCAAGTTCATTTCCCTTTGTCATACTACAATGGAGGGAAAACAAAGTCATCTTTTGTTTCAGTTTGAAAATCAAAATTTTAAATGCTATTCATTAAATGAGTACAAACACTGGAAACCAAACCAATTTTACATAAATAAATTAAATTATGAAAACAGTTTGGGGATGCTGACCTACAGCAAACTTGATCCAAGACAATTATAACAGAGGAAAAACCTTGACTTCACAGTAAGGGAAAATCTGACATAAATCCATACTATTTTTAGAAGTAATTAAAATTCCAAGTGTCCTGAAGTAGAATTGAAGTATGTTCAGAGAGTGACTAGGGTATTGAGGGTGCCTGAGAACATGAGGACTCTTGGTGTGGAAGGGAAAAAACTGGAAAATTCTGGGTACTCAGGTTTGTGTTAATATTTGAAAGGTTTTATTGAACAGATGGATTTAATTTATGCTATATGGCCTTTAGGGAGTGAACTAGAAGCAAAACACGAGTGCTTTGAGAAGACCAATTTCAGAGCCTTTCCCACATAAGAACTCTCCTCCATTCAAGGCCCAGACTGTGAGAACTCAACAATAGCCACAAGGGTTGTATGTATCTTTTGACTCAAGGAACAAGAAAGCAGAGTGTTGATTAAATCAGACTTGGGTCACTTTACTTTCTTTATAGTATCCATATTTTCTTATCTTTGTTTCTCCACATAATGGTTTGGCTTCTTTTTTATGGTGTTAGAAAACATAGTTTGTAGAATAAAATGTGATGATAACTATTCGAATACAACACTTTTCACATCCAATCAACCAATAAGAAGTGGTCCTTCTTTTAGGGTTAGCAAGCTGGTTTTCATTTCTATGCACATTTGGAATCTTGACAGGTAACAATTAATAGTACACAATGATGATTATTTTTCAGAATACTTTTTCAAGAAGTTGGGAAATTTTACTGTAGTATTACGATTTTTTTTATTTTTGGAAGGACTAACAGAAATTGGTGAATTGATTGTTGGGTGAATGAATGGATAGATTGATAGAGGAGAAGCAGAGAATATGAGCATTCATAGACTGAGTTTATGTTAAATGACCCTCATATATTCTTGAGCTTTAAGATGATAGGATTGCCAGTCAGCTAAAAGGAAAATCTAAAGTTTAATGTATCATTTTATTGTTAAAATAATGTAAAAAATATATTTCTAATGTCACAGAATCATTATTGAACTGTTTGCTAGATAGTTTATATACATCATACTTATTCCATCATCTTTTTTTTTTTTTAACAAAGAGGAAACAAAATATAGGTAATACCCAGAGTTCTAGATCAACAGAGCCAATATTGGAGTTCCATTGTCTTCAGAATTAAAATTCTTGATCTCTATAGCTACTGTCTCCCAGAAACACAGACAAAGAACATGTAGAAGAATAAAAAAATATAGAAAATTCTGAGTATTTTTCATATATGATGAATTCCAGAAAAATCAGCACCAGATGATATAAATACCAAGCAACTTGACTGGTATATTATGAGATCATAAAAGAGAAGAACTCAGCATTACCTACTAAAAATGATCAAATTTGACTGATCAAAATGCTAACACACCCAATTACAGAAAACACAAGGATAGATATACTAAGAAGGACACAAAAACAAAATCATCAAGACAATTAGAAATATGCTGGAAACTAAAAAAAAAGGAATGGAAGGGGGAAAGAAATTTATGATACTTATCAAGTGGCCATCATATGTGGCCCTGGTTTGGATTATTTTTCACAAACATAAATTACAAGAATCAGGAATAGTGTTTAACACTATTAAGAAATTATCTTTATTTATAAGTGTAAAGAGATATTGTTTTGCATTTGTAATTTTAATAAAATTATTTTAATAAAATATTATTTTATTTTTAATAAAATATTCACACATGAAATAAGATGCCTTAGATTTGCTTTCAGAATAATCTAGTAACAGGGAGTATGTGGAGGTATAAATGATAAATATTTAACAATGCCTTGATAATGATTTGATCTCGATTCAATATAATATTTTCCCCTCCTTGTGTAGGTGTTTGGAAAGTCATAATAAAAGCTTTTGAAATGGCATTATAGGGTGTGGATTTAAAAGTACACACATTCAGAGTTTGTAAGTACACCCTTTCTAATACTTCACACTTACATATGCCCTGGGAGACAGTTGTCTCCAGCACACTGTTGAATACACAAACTGACAAGAAAATTGGGTATAGATGTTCACATTAACAAATCCCTCTACCTGAGTTAACAATACAGTTCCTTTCACTCTTTCTGTGTCAATTCACCTGAATACCTTTATAATGAAAGCTAAATTTTCAGTGACATCTCAATATGGACATTTATGATAAAGGGCAGATTTAAAATGGTTAAATTTGGGCTTAAAATTGTAAGTCATGGCCCTCCCTGGTGGCGCAGCGGGTTAAAGCACAGCATTGAGAAGCTAAAGCCACTTCCGCATGAGTTCGATTCCCACCTGCGCCAGAGGTGACCACATGGCGTGGCAGACCTCTCCTGACCCGCCCCCTGCCCCCTCAGCAGTGTACTTCGTAGATCTCTCTGTTCTGCTTCCTACTCTGTCTCTGGTGAAGCCTCTCACTGCCCCTGAGCCTCTGGCCTGTACCCCAGGTCTGTATGCACAAATAAATAAATCTTTAAAAAAAAATTGTAAGTCACTAAGGTTATTGGTTCTTATGTGTGTTTTTGCATATGATAATTTGCAGAAAAGAAAAACATTGGTGTTTGAGTTATAAATTTTCACTCATCTCTTTCTTTTTCTCCATGTTTTCTTTCTAGATATTTCCACACAATATACTTAGGTATTCGAAGTCGACAGAGTGGGGAGAATGACAGATGGAGGTTTTACTGGAAAATGGTGTATGAGTATGCAGACGTGAGTATGCTGCATTTGCTAGCCACCTTTCTGGAAAGTGCACCCCAGCTGGTCCTGCAGCTCTGCATTATCGTACAGACTCATAGATTACAGGCCCTCCAAGGTAAGGGCTTGCCACTTGGCTTCTGACTTGGGGGAAAGATTGACTGACTACTTTTGTCACAATCCAAGGAACTGTTCTAATATCCTTTGTTGTCACAGGCCTTGTTGGTAACAGGTACTTCATGTTATATGTCTGCTGTTTGACACTTGGGTTTATGATTGATGTGTATTTTCTTCTCTATTACTTGTCATGGATAACTTATAAAGAAAATGCTTTTTGTTCTCCAGCTGTTTTTGAAGAGGAATTTTTTTTTTAATCATTTTATACTTGGTCATATGGGAAGAACATCAACTGAGGCTTTCTGCTTTATATGATAGAGAAATTTCCCAAAAATTTGAAAAAGAATCACAGTGTCTTTCTTTCTCTCTCTGTTTCTCTCTTTCTTTTTTCTCTCTCTTTCATTCTCTTTCCACTCTATCTCTTCACTCTCTCCAGTATTTTATGTATGTGTGTGTGTATGTACATATACATGTAATTTAAATAGTGGGACAATTTCTGTCATTCCCCTTTGGCTTGAAGAAATACAGACATTGCCTTAATATGTTTTAAAAGCATATAATATGAAATAAATGACAACATTTTTCAATACATGGTTTATATACTAAGTTTTATAAGATTAGTATTTTTACATGTTGCTGTCTTGCTCACTATTGTATAAATTAGAGTATTCCATTTACAAAAGGATCTGCTGTTTTCTAGAAGCAAGCTGTTCAAATTTTTTCTAGAGCTAGGAAGTTTAGACAGACCAGTGGGTGGACAGGTGAATAAATGGGAGAATGGAAGATGGATAGATACCATTTCCTAGGTAGAGTTTCCTAGCTATTTGTCAGTCCTGTAACTGAATGCCACAGTTGAATGCCACAGCTGACATGTGGTGATCGGCGTGTTTGCTCCATCTCAGCAGGGCCGACATTACTTCCTCTCTCATACAAGCATTGCTGTCATGTTTGGGTCTTGCTGTAACTTGTGATGTGATCTGGTTAGTCTGGGGAATCCTAATATTTTCTAGAAAGGAGCACATTTGTTTATTCTGACTGCTTTAATGTGGAGGGCGCATTATACTGGAATTATATAGAAAACTTGTAGCCAGACACTTATTTATTCCTAGAACCCTGTCTTAGCTGCATTTCACCCTGTCCTAGGATTCTAGGAACAGAGCTTGCGGTCTAAGGTTGAAAATAATGAAACTATTGAAAATAACATTACCATGAAAATTGTGGAATAAAGGGATTCTGTGTTGGTTGTTTCATATCCTTTGGGTATGTGTTTAAAAGTGGGATTGTGGGACTGCAAAGTATTTTTAGTGTTTAAAGATAAATTCAGATTACTTTCCATAGTCATTATAACAGTTTCCACTCTAGAATAACTTTGATCCAAGAAGTTGAGAAAAGAATCAGAGACCCATGGGATGTCATTTTGAAATGCTAGAAAGCAAGTTGGAAGAAGAAAAAAAAAAACAGTGTTTGCATAGAAATAGAAAAGACAAGCTAAGAGAAGGCCAAGCCTTTTGTATTTCTGTCTCATGATTTGTGTGTATCTTTGTTAAGTGGTGAAAGACCCACGGAGTCCATGAAAGTTCTGTCTTATTTATCTTACTGTCTTGCTTGGTGTCCTTGTGCTTGCTGCTAATCTCTCTGGCATCAGTTTCTCAAATGAAAATATCACAAATTAAACTGGATAATCTCCCAACCTTAAATCGCTCTGTCCACCTTTGTATCGAGGACTGCCCAGCAGGCTTACAATGCCAAGTGTATATATGTTAGGTTGATCTGTAAACGAGGATATAAATGAAACGGAAAGTCAAAGTCAAATCGAGGAGTCATCTCCAGAACTTCTTGGCAATTCCCTGGTATACTTATATGAGTGAGAACTCTCTAGAGGACGAAAGCCCAAGCGTTGAAAGTCACTTTCCTATAGCACAAGTCTCCTGAGTGCCCTTACAAGTTTTTAAAGGATTTAGAAAATCATAGAAGTAGTTGTTATACTGACATGAGACAAAGGAGAAAAGTACAGAGAAAATCTGAGATGTGATTACGTTTTCAGTTTGAGAATTTTATGTAAATTTTATAGAAAAATAAAATAGGGAGAAAAAGCAATCCTTTGTGTGCCTTAAAGTAGTAGTTCCACCCTGCAGTCCTCTGCCCCCCAATTTATCTGCTAAAGTCACACTTTGGGAGCTGAATCTCATCCACATCCACCATCTCTTACACCCCCGTTTCCCTTTCCCTCCTAGCCAACCCCCATCAACCTCACAGCCTGCACAGTGCTTATTGATACCAACTGGGTTTTTTTATTATTTATTTATTTATTTATTCGTTCAAAACTGGGGTACAGGCCAGAGATACAGAGGGTGAGAGGATTCACCAGAGACAGAGTGGGGAGTAGAACAGGCAGATCGATGAAGCACACTGCTGGGGGGAGCAGCAGGCGGGTCAGGAGAGGTCTGCTGCACCATGTGGATCTTCTCCCAGGCAGACGGGATTTGAACTCATGCGGAAGTGGCTTAAGCTTCTTTGTGCTGTGCTTTAACCTGCTGCGCCCCCAGGGAGGGCCCATATACCCACTGGTTTTTGAAAATATAATTGAATTCTCTGGTATGTAAATGTCCAGCACTTGTTTTTATTGTCCTAACTTGCTTTCCTACAGATAATTCTCACCAACTCCCTCCATTTTGTTGAAAATAACTGCATTTCATCCTTTCTGGTATCATCTTGATCTGTCAATGAACATTTGCTTTCACTTCCTAGCTATTATAAATAATGTTGTTATGAACATGTGGAACATACGGGTTTTGTGTTGGTTGTTTCATATCCTTTGGGCACGTGCTCAGGCATGGCATTTCCATTTTTAGTATTTAAAGGTAAATTCAGGTTATTTTCCATAGTGTATGCCCAATTTATGAATCCATCAAGAATGTAACAGGATTTATTTTTCTTTGTATCCTTTCAACACTTTTTGTTAGAGGTCTTTTTTATATGTGCCATTCTCATGGGTGGGAGATTTTATTTCATTGTAGTTTTTTTTTTTTTAATAGTTTGTTTTTACATCATTTTGTGCCTTTTTCCATCTCAGTTGTAATCCCTGTGGGCTTCCCACCACCAAATCACCCAGGTGCCATCACCATAGTCCAGTGCACGTCCCACCTCCCCATTTTGGATCCCATCCCCCACTCCACACCCTATAAACTGTCTCTGGTATATAGTTGTTCATTATTATTTTTTTTCCCCTGGTCCTTTATGCTCCTGCTATGAGTGAAACCATCTGGTATTTTCTTTTTCTCTCTGGCTTATTTCACTAAGCATGATCCCTTCCAACTCCATCCATGTTGCTGCAAAAGGCATGAGTTTATCTTTTTTGATTGCTATATCTCATTGTAGTTTTAACCTACATTTCTCTTACTGGAAGTGGCAGTGAACCTTTTTTCATATGCCTGTTAGCCCTTGTTCTGCCCTCTTTGGTGAATTATCTGTTTATATCAGTTCCCCACTTACTCAGTAATTTTTTTTTTTAATGACTGAGTTGTGGGATATATACTGACTATTCAACCCTTATGTGAATTGCGTTAATATTTTCTCTCAGTCTCCCATTTTTTTCTATATAGAAATTTTTTTTTAATTTTTTAAAAATTTGCTTTAAAAGATTTATTTATTTATTCATACAGAACTGGGGTACAAGTCAGAGTTACAGGGGTGGTGAGAGCCTACATCAGAGACAGTGGGGAGCAGAACAGGCCGACTAACGAAGGCTAACGAAGTACACTGCTGAGGGGAGCAGCAGCTGGATCAGGAGAGGTCTGCGTCCCATGTGGTGACCTCTGGGGCAGGCTGGGATTGAGCTCATGCTGAAGTGGCTTTTAGCTTCTTAGTGCTGCGCCAGCAGGGAGGGCCCTGAAGATTTTTAACTTGAGGTAATCTCATTTTTTATTTTGTTTCCAGTTCCCTTGCCATAGGAATTATCAGAAATATCACTGCTGATATCAAGGGTATATCAGCAATATTTCTGTTTTATTATTGCAAGACTTGCATTAGCTTTTTAATACATTTGAAGGTAATTATTATGTATGGGGCTAGCACATGATCCAACTTTATTCTTTTATGTGACTTCCCAGTTTTTCCAGCACCATTTATGAAAGAGACTGTCATTTTTCCATTTTATGTTCATGGTTCTTTTCTCATAGATTAGTTGCTGGTACACATGTGGATTTATTTCTGAGCTTTCAATTCTCTCCCATCAATCCAGGTGTCTATTTCTGTGCCAATATCATATTATTTTTAGTACTATAGATTTATAGTAAAATTTGAAATCAGGTAATATGATACCTCTGTTTCTTTCTTCCTTTCTCAAGGTTGCCTGTGCAATTCATGGTCTTGTGTGTTTCCAGATAAACCAGTATTCTTTTCCTCTATGCTTTTAATATTCTATATTTGTTACTTGTTTTCAATAGCTTTATTATACTGTTTCATAGCTTGTGTTTGTGTGGTTTCATTTTGTTTGGAACTCTTTGGGTCTCTTGGATCTCAGTGGTTGGTTTGTTGCCCAGAGCGAGATGGTTTTCAGTAATTATTTCTTTAAATAATAAATTTTCTATGTCTTTTTGTTCTTTTTCTCTTTCTAGGATCTCCATGATACAGATATTATTTCTCTTTAAATCATCTGAAGGGCTTTTACAGTTTTCTTTTTTTCTTCTAGATTGTTTGACTGCTATAGGAGTCCTTTAATTATTTGGTTTTTGTTTTTTAGTTTAGTTACAGTGTTTTATAGATTCATTATTTCTAATTGTACTACCTTATATTTTCTCTACCTTTATTTTGTTGATGTTTTGTATCTTCTGTTTTTGTTTTGTTTTGTTTTGTTTTGAGTTCTGTAGGTATTGTTTGAACTGTCATCTTGGACTCTTCATCAGTCATGTCTTGCTAGGTTGGGACTCCTCTGGGGACATTTTTTTTTTTTTACTCCAGCACTTCTGGTATGTTCTCCTATGTTCTCATTTTAAATGTTTATGGTCTGTACCTTGAACAATTGTCTTTTAGAGAACAGGCACCAGTGAGAGGTAGAAACTATAAAAGAGGAATGGGGTGAGTGAGGCATCAAAGGATCATTCCCAGTGAATTCAAGAATTCAAGCTTCCACTGTGCTGATGTGGTGGGGTCACCTCCTCTATGTCCACCCTTCCTTCTTGGTGTCTCCTAGAGGCCTGTGTCCATTTGTACTCTAGGCTAGTTTTAAGCAGCTTTTAGCATGGATTGTAATTGGTGGGGGAGAGGGTGGCGGCGCTGGTCATAGACTGTGAGTTGCATCTTCTTTCCCAGCACAAAACCATATTTGGGATGTTTATTCCTGTTATTCACAGAATTAACTAGAGCTTCAGTTCTAGTTTATTCAAATGTTTCTTTGTTGGTTTGGTTTTAGCCCTGGGGTGGTATTGGTAGGGTTTTAGGTTTTGGGTTTTGTTTGTTTGTTTGTTTTTGTTTTGTTGTTGTTGTTTGTTTGTTTTTAATATCCCAGCCTTGGCCTTGAGTACTAGCATCTTCTATAAGAAGAAATGGGTGTTTTGACCTGTTTCTTCCTGATGATTCAGGCTCCAGCTCTTCTATATTGAGAACTTCATGCACAAGCCAGTGTTCCTCACTGTACTCCCACCCTGCAGCTGTCCAGTAGTGCTCCTTCCTTCCTGGCTGCCAACTTGCACACCCCCTTATCAAGTGCATTGCCACATCTCAGGACACCCCTTTGCTGACAAGTCCCCCAGGCTAGCAATTGCCTCTCCTTGTGGTTTGTACTGCCCTGTGCCAAAGTTTTATAGAAAGTTTTTCCTACCCCTATCTGCTAGACTGTACTTCCTAATGTGTACTGAGGTCATCTGTTTTTCCCTCATGAGTATTTTGGCTTTGTTCTGTTACAATACACTTGGGAATGTGTAGAGGAGGAAGCCCAGCATCTTCACTCTGCTTACATCTTCAAAGATTATCCAGGCCTCATCCCTGCCCAAAGCAAACCTTGCTTTCAAAATCAGAATGTCATTGGGTGGCCCTCCCTGGTGGCGCAGCAGGTAAAGCACAGCACTGAGAAGCTAAAGCCACTTCAGCATGAGTTCAATTCCCGCCTGCCCACATGGCGTGGCAGACCTCTCCTGACCCACCCGCTGCTCCCCTCAGCAGTGTACTTCGTCGATCTGCCTGTTCTGCTCCCGACTCTGTCTCTGGTGAATGCTCTCGCCGCCCCTTCACCTCTGGCCTGTACCCCAGTTCTGTATGGATCAATAAATAAATCTTTAAAAAAAAATCAGAATCTCATTGGGAAAGTCTGGTATGTTCCATATCCTCCCCACCTCCCACCCAAGGTGCTCAAAAGGCCAGGTTATCCTAGATCATTGAGACCATTGTGAGTCATTGAGTATATGAGGAGGGTGGGCCTGTAGGTTGGCCTGATTGTTTTTATGAGGGAGATGGGCAGCGGCTGTGTTAAGGGAGGGTGGGAGGAGGACTGCCCTATAATCAGAGAGGGACAATAGCATTCCCATCAGCTTCCACCTAGAATATTCCTCTCAGTGTTAAAGATGTGGTCTCATGCCCTCAGCCATAACTTCAAGCACCTCAAGACCATCCAGCACCTTTGATTCTGTGTAAATGGTACAAACATTTATGCCACACTGCTACCTTTAGACAGACGTTACCCTACCTGTCCTTTTAGATGATCCCGGAAACCTATAAAAAGAGAAGGCTTGGATAGAGGACCTCTATATTCACTTTAGTTGTGTGATTGTGATTTTTCTGCACATTTGAATTTTGGTCTATGCTTTAAGGTAAATGAAGCAGTCAAGCTTTTTTCTACCTTCCCACAGCTAGTCTCTTACAGTTGCCCCTGCAGCCTTTGTCTAAAGCACTTGGGAGCATGAACAGGGCCACATGGACCTGTGATTATGGACACTTGGCCCAGAGAGCATAGGACGTGCACATATGTAAAGGCAGACATATGTGCAAGAGTCAAGGGACAAAAGGGAAGTGTCAGTTTGAATTGAGACCATTATTACAAGACAATGACTCTGAGATGACATGAGATGAGAATTCCAGGGAGACCAGACAAGGCCAGAGAAGGTGTTGGGATTGGCAGAGGGGCTGTGAGGCTTGGTTGCCTGGCTGCCTCCCAGCCCCCCTTCTCAGCCTGTGCCTGCTTCCTTGCATGCCAGCCTCTCTGCCTGGCATGCCTGTGTACCTGGTTCCCTGCTCCAACATTAAAGCCTGTAAAAATTCACCGAGGGCTTCAGGACTCTCCTTTCCACCTTCCCAAATCGACAGTGAGTTTGCCCTGCACATGCTGGCACAACAGATGCCCAAGCCCATCATAGTTGGCAGAGAAGATCCTGATTCATATGCAAATGATTGTCCATGGGGCTTCCTCAGGAACAGCACAGCTCAGTGCCATGTTCCACTCAGCAAAAAGTATGCCCCATGGAGCAGTCTGGAGATTTCAGTGCAGGATCAGGTACACCATGTCACTTCCACAGTGAGTGTGAGTTAGCCACGGCCCAGGCTGTGTGCGGCACGGTCACCTGGTTCTGATGGCCAGGCATGAGTGCCCACATCATATAGCCTCAAACAAAAATGATGCTTGTTTGCATTGCTTATTTGCATTACCAACAAATTTTGGTTCAGGGGAACTCTAGGAGAAAACATTCACCAGGGAGTATCAGGTGAGATTTATTAAAGACTGGGATATAAGGAGCCAATGCTAGAAGGTGAAAGTTTTAGCTTGGCTCCATGAAGGGGGCTAAGAAGGGACTTTTAATGGGTGGGTCTACCAAGCCAGCATGATCACCTGTTCTAGACTAGGCTGTGCTGTGGCATGCATGGACCAGTGACTTGCTAAATACACAGGCGAGATCCTCAGCTTTTCCCATCTCAGAAATTATAAGTTATCAATCAGGAAATAGCATATTTTTTCTAGTGTGGTGCCTTTGGTCAGTCTGGCTGACCATGCTATTGAGTGTTAGGCAGGACTGACCAGGCTGTAAATGAACCCACCTATTCAAACAGGATTTTGGGCATCTTTTTAACCCACCACCTTGCTCTCTTGTTTACCTAGGCCGCCTCACCTGTAAGGAAACATGCAGGTAAAACAAAAGAAATCAGGCCTTCACTGGAGACATATGAGTGCTCATGCTGCAGCCCAAATGTTACCATTTGTTCAGATGGTTGCGCCCCTTCATTTCCAAATTCACCTTGCCTTGCCATTATAAGGGAACTAGTGCTTTCCTGCAGGCCCTACACCCAGAAATGCTTTGCTGACAGCACACGTACCCCTACCCTGAGTTGGGTTTCCTCAGAGCTGAAAACCCCATGTGGTATTCTTTTGCCAACAGTTTATCCAGAATACATTGTGGAAGGAAGAGAAGTTTACTGGAAAAAGTTTCAAAATACTCCTCTCCTACCTAACATGGTAGGCGGCTACTGAGGGAGTCAGAACAGATGGGGGGCAGGGAGCTCCTCAAACACCCCACAAGCATTGTTCGAGCTAAGCAGAATAACTGAGTCATCCCTGACTTGTGAGAAACCCCTCCTCTGGCCCAAGAGGACATTCACGACCTAACACAGTGGCGTTGGTGGAGTTCAGTGTCTGAAAAACACAGATAAAGGCAAGCCCAGCTACTTTTCTGTGCCTCCTAGCAAGAGAAGAAACTCAGCTACCTCCTGTTCCAAATCCTCCCCTGCCAAGCGCTTGTCTCTGCAGGTGTCTGGCTCCACCTCGGGCTTTCTGCAGGGAGGAAAGTGCTGGTGGGAGTGCCAGTCTGTGAGTGGGACTGTGTTCCCCATCCCGTTTGAGCTGTCTACTTTGCAGTTGCTATTTTCATTAGTTAATTAACACATTTATCGAATGTCTATTGTGTGCATGATGGTGTGTGAAACTCTGCAAAATTTAACCTAAAAAAGTTCGCTTTTTATTAAAAGTTTATAAAGTGACATTATAAACAGTGTGACAAAGCATATTTAGAAACACCTAACTTGGGCACGTTCCATTTTCCAGATGGAATAATATGAAATAAGAGGAGGTCTTTCACCTTCCTCTGCTGAGAGGCCAGAGCCTCTGCCTGGGCAGTCCTTTGTTCATTAAAGAGCAGTTCTGATCGAATTACTGACTCTGTTGAAAGACACCAGAAAGACCCCAGTCTGTGCTCTCCCTGACACTCCAGTCTGATCAGATCTACCTTGAATTAGGTGTCCATCTCACCCAAATGTCCCATCACACCCGGAAAGCTGCCAGGTGAATACTGTAAAAGGTCTCTTCTCCACCCCCACACAAAGTGTTCTATAGCTTCTGCAGACTCTTAGTGCTTTGAACATTCACACCAGCAGTTACTTTTAGTCCATGAGTATAGTTAGTTGTCTCTTCCTGTTGAGCCCAATGCTTATCAAGAGTTATTTGGGTTTGGAGTTGTTTTTCTTTCTTTTTATTTTAATATTGTCATTTAATATTTTAATATTGTCACTTCATTGACATATCAACTGTGAAAAGAGAGCTGTTTCTATGAGTTCTATTCCAACAGCTTTGGGGAAAAGTGGATCAGACCAGAATGGGGAGGGGTGGTGTTTTCTACCATATAGGTATCCCAGCATCAGGACTCCCCTTCTATCACTTGCTGTCTGGGGTGGGAAGTGGCCCTTGCCGCCTTCAGACATGGGATCAGGAGGGCGACACACCCACTACTTTGATATCCTACAGCACAGAGGTGCACCTGGCCACCACACCCGTCCTTTACATCATGCTTGCCACAAACCTCCAGTGTTCCCAAACCACTGTGGGTAGTTCTGGGGTATCCCAACATTAGCTGAGTTGGTTTGTTTTTACACTGCTGTGTCATAAAGGACCTCTCCTTGGACCAGGAAAGCAGGTCATGGGAGGTATTTCAAAAAGAAGGTATTCACATTAAGGAGTCCAGTCCACACTTCCTGAGAAGCCACAAGGGCAGAACGTGGATACTCCTGGAAGTAAGGAATTTCTTCGGAACTAAAGGAGGGAGCTTCTCCATTCAGAACTGGAGGAAGCGTGCAGAAGGGGGTGCTCAGAACTCTTGGGAGGGGCAAAACCTGGTGAGTGCAGAGTGGGCAAAGGGACCCAACCTAGGGGCTGCTGAAGCCTTCTGGGAAAGCAAGTCAGGTAGTCAGAGAGAGCACAGCATGCATTCTGCTATGGATGGCACATGTCCCAGCTGGCTTCTTCCTTGGGGCTGAGCCCAAAGAAGCTGAAGAGTAGAGGCAGGAGTTTTTGAATTCTAGTGATAATAGCCCAAGCACTGATCTGAGCCATAAACCAACAACAAGCCCCTCCTCCCACCTTCTAACCTATGCCAATGCCTCCATAGCCAGGGAATTGGGAAAACACCTGTAGTTCCCGCTCCTTTTCTCAGGAAGTGGTAACTGCACACACGCACCATCCTGTTCTGTTATTATTGCCTACTTCCAGCTAACAAGCTTGATAACCAGTTTGTTATAGCTCCTTCTGAGGAAAAGTTTGAGGTGGAAGCCTGGAAGTCATCTTGTATTGAATGAAGCAAAGACATAAGCTTGAGATCACCGTGATTGTGTCATGTAAAGAAAAGACAAGCAACTGAATTTGGCAATTGATATGTCTTGCCTTAAATTTATGATGGCATATCTTAAGTGGTAACCCAGCCTTGTCTAGCAATCCAACCTAATTTCTCCTTGAGATTCAGTCTCTGCTCGAAAAAACATTTTCTTCCCTTCTTTTGTGTCCTCACTTTCCATCTCTCTTTCTATGAGAAGACAGAGGCAATAAAATATGTCAGCAGGAAAAAGAAAAATGCCTAACGGTTTCACTTATGTGTGGAATGTGGAAAATCAAACAGAGTCAGACAAAACCAAAGCAACCACAAACACTTGACATTGACACCTGACTGCAAAACTGAGGCACCCAACAGGGAGGGTTGTGGGGTAAGAAGGGGCCCGGTGGAAGATGGTGGAGGAATATTGAGGCTGTGGCAGTGGACATGGTATGAAAACATCCCTTTATAGAGGTTTGTTCCTACAACTGCTGAAATAAATACAATGATGTTAACCAACTTTACCTCAATAAACATAATTAGAGACAAAAAAAAATATGAACTCCATTATTTTTCACCACTTTTCCTGCTTCTGTGTCCATCTGCCTCACTTCCCCGCCCCCCTTTAAAATGGGTATCTTGTAGGTACTTCTGTCTACTGAGGCATCATCTTCTGCCCTGAATTCTATCCCCTCTCACCTATTTAAGCATCTAATCCATGAAATTATCCTCTTTCCTGCATTATCAAATTTCCCTTGCTGCTAGCTCGTTCCATCACACAAAAGCTACAATGATGCTTCCTTCATTAATGTGGCCCTCATCACCTTCTGCCATGTTACTTACTTTTCCTTCACAGACAAAGTTTTTGAGAGATTTGTTGGTCTATTTTCTCCCGTTCCTCACTTCCTATATCCATGACTGGTTTTGTTTGATTATTTAAAAGCATTTTTTTTAGATTTATTTATTTATGCATACAAAACTAGGGTACAGGCTTGAGGAGCAAGGGCAGTGAGAAGATTCACCAGAGACAGAGTGGGGAGCAGAACAGACAAACTGAAAAAGTACACTGCTGAGGGAAGCAGCAGGGTGAGGTCTGCCATGCCACGTGGGTCACCTCCGGGGTGGGGATTGAACTCATGCTGAAGTGGCTATAGCTTCTTAGTGCTGTGCTTTAACCCTCTGCGTCACCAGGGAGGGCCCAATTTTAAAATATTTTTTAAGTACAACACATACCTGGAAAAGTACACAGGTTTTATGAAACCTGTTGTCAATGTCCCTTGATCTAGTCCCGTCACATCCCTCTACTCTCTCCCTCATTCACCCACGTCCTACAGCACTGGCCTTCTGGCTCCACCACGGTGACTTCTTCACTAAGAATTCTGCATGTGAAGGTCCTTTGCCTTCTCAGTCCTCCAGATGTTCAAATGACTCATCCTCTTCACTTGGGATACTGGGCAAACATTTCTAAAACTCATATCACCTTCTCCCATCAATAGGTCATCCCTACCTTCTCACTCTGTGTTATTCTCCCTACTGCCACTTGCAATTTGATCCATTGATATGTATTACTCTTATTATTACTATTACTATTCTGTCACCCACTACTACAGAGCAAGTTGCATGAAAGCAAGAAATAAGCCTGGTACATAGAAGGAACTCCAAAAAGTGTGTGACTAAAGAATTTTAGAATATATATAGCATACTCACAATCTATATTACTTTATTGGTTTCTCACTGGATTAGATAGTATAGACTGCTGGTTAACTTTTCATGATAAATTATACAATATAGATGGAAGGCATAATACAATCACCCCCCATAATTGTACTTTTAGAATACCTATGTATTTGGAATTTTAAAATGTTAACTTTCAGTTCTCCATCAGACCTGCTATTGAAGCCAAAATACAAAATGCAAATATGCACAAAATAAAAAGTAAAAAACCACCTAGGAAGGTAAAAAACCTGCCACTGAGAATAATTGGGGGTTATATTTTGTTGCTTAGCTTTACTGGCTTATTCATGTTTTAATATCTATTACATTAAAATAGGATTAAAAGGTGGATGCTATGTTGTAATCTCTATTTTTGGACAAAACATCAGAAACATATTTCCATGACATCTAATTTCTAACAGCTGCATTATTTACCAACATATGCACTATATTTTCTTTTCAATTATTTACTATTTGTGAAATCATGAGTTATCATTTACATTAACCATAATAAACAATCTCATGATAGACACATGTAAAAATAAATCTTTGCAAATAACCTTGATTTTTCTCCTCTTAAGTAAATTTGGTGGATTCAAGGGAAATAGACTTTGTACATGAAGTGAAGGTGGTGGTTTTAAGTGCATTTCTTAAGAATTCTGCAATGTCTGATCCAAATGCACAAGAAATCTGTAAGAACAAGAGATGTGACAAGGACTGAGATTTGGGGAAAAGCTCTTAATAGTGCTCGTCGAAATATGAAGGTCTTAATTCCAAGATCCACCCAGATTTCTTCCCTTGTTTTTCTATGTAAACAGCTTTATAAAGTATTAAATCTAATATATTAAGCAACAATAGCCAATTATAGATGAAACAAACATTTAAGAACAGTTTAATCAAGGACTTTTGATTTGAACTAGAATTATAACAACAGTCAATTATAGATGAAACAAAAAGTTAAGTATAATTTCATTAGGGATTTTTGATTTGAACAAAAATTATAAAGAAAGCAGCCATAAATCACCCAAAACAGGTACCAAAAATCTTGTACAGAATTCAACCATGTAAAACTTGTAAAGAGCTAGCTCTTGTATAGAGTTAAGCCATAAAAAAATTACAGTGTAGTGCGGACTGTACACTGGAGAGTGATGATTATTTTGATTTTTAGAAATATATGAAATGTATCCAATAGCATTTGACATTTTCCCCTGCATGGGGAGAAGGAAAAGGCAGCATGTCCTCCCTCTTAGGTGCTGATGATTTCTGTAAAACCTACACAAATGGATGTGATACGAGTGGTGGTACATGCACCCTAACACTAATTCCACACATCCTTTCCCAGCAGGCTTCATCCAGAGCACTCAGCATATAGTAGGCGATGAATGAGTATTTGTTGAATGAAAAGAATCATGAATACCTGCGATGCAACAGAGCTAGCTGCTACGTATGATTGATATGAAAGCAAATGTCACAGCCCCTGCTCTCAAAGAACTCAATCTAATGGTAAAAAAAAAAAAAAAGGAGAAAAATGATTATAACTCAATGCATTATATACTTCTAGGGTCCATGTTAAGGCCCTTAGGTGGCACAGCATGGTCGCTTATGGACAATGCTGGAGAAGAAATAAAAATACTATGCTTCATATATTGAAAAGAGGAGGATGTCAGAAATGTTGGAAGAATCAGGGAAGCATTCATGGAAAAAAAAAGCTTTTGAACTGGGTTACAAATGGTGCCTAACATTTTGTCAGGTTCTGTATAGAAAAAGTACCAACATGAATTGACCAGAAAGGAGAGGCTACAGGTTTGGATCATGTGCATGTCTGTTTGATAAAGCTGGTAATGACAGTCTCTTCAAAGAATGGATTGTTGGTGCCATTGATAGTACATAATTTGACTTAAAAGATCTGTCTAGCAGCACACTTGGAAGATCCATCTAGCAACAGGGTAAATTTTTGCATACATGCTTTAAAAATAATACAATGTATTCTCCTGTACTTATTACTTCAGTCTGCATTTTTGCATTATTTGACATTTGGAATTATCGATAATAGTAAAATGCCAATTGTTTAAATAATACATGGAGAGAGTTGGATTTTAAAGACTCATCATCATCAATAACTTTGAAAGAAGAAATTTACAAACCTGGCATGGCATATTGGCCACTTTGCACCACTCATTGAAAAACATGGCAGAGTATTGATGAGTATCATGGGTGATGATATTATTAATCACTATTTCACATTCAGCAGCCCCTGAGTCATGGCACCACCTCAAGTTATACTTAGAAGAACAGAGCGAAGTTTCATTTGCTTATCACTGATTCAAGTGCTTCATTAACTCAGTATGGTAGATCAGCCCTCAGCACAGCTGTGAAGAGTTTAGAATTTGAATCATCTTGAACATAATATGAAATAAGGGCCTGACTATTTTTAGGTTCTACTTAATTTTCTTCCATAATCAAGCACAAATCTTGGAATTTTCCCACTTGGGATACCTTCTTCCCTCTAAGATGTGAGTGAATACTCAGCAGGTTCAGGTGCAGGCAGGTAAAGTGGGTTGTGTGTGTAGGGAGGAACAAATAGTGAACAGGTAATTGCAAATGCACAGATGTGGTGAGAAGCAAATGGTGGAATGATGTAGCATGCTTAGCACACCCTGTCTGGTAGGAGAAGCACACATAAGAAAGGGTGAACAGTGTCCCTAAACACTTGGAATTTTTTTATTTTTCTCATAGATTCTTTGTTTGACAACATCCCACCTCCCCCAGATTCCAGTAATGTTTCAGCACTTTCCCCTTCAGGTAGTCAGAAGCCCACATTTATTTTACATTTGCATGACATTTAGCCAAACTCGGAACAGGTGTTTTCTTTGGCTAACTGCCAACTTACTATAATTATTATTTCTAAACAAAAACAAAAAAAAATTACTGAGAATAGTAATCAAATGCTTGCTAAACAGGGACATGGGAAGATAGATGAAGTCAACTTTATTTTTAAAAATGCATAAAGTTGCTTAGTGAAATAAGCCAGAAAGAAAAAGAAAAATACCTG
>NW_004567110.1:56838370-56842134 GCF_000260355.1 Condylura cristata | reverse complement strand
AACCACATGATCGGGATTTTCTGACCCAGTTTTAATTAGGTGTGTGGTGGAAGAAAGTTCCCATATTCACCTAACAAATTTTTTCATTATTAAACCCATTCTCTAGAGACAAACTTTTGCCATCATAAATTGTGCATTCCAGTCTAGAAATATATTTTACATTAATTGGGCAGATTAGAGTTAGTCTGATTTTAAAGTTCTCCTTAGCATGTAAGCTAGTATTCTCTTGATGACTTGGCAGAAATAAAAAACTGGAATCATTTCCCGTTGAAGGATTCAACACCCCCTTTCTTAATGTACTGCTCATGCAGGATAAAGTGTGCAATGGGGAGAGAGGAGACCCTGCATACTATCAGAACCAGATGCAGGGAGGAGGAAAGAGGAGCAACCGATTCAACGGGTTTATAAATGTTCCTTAGTATAGAACCCACACAAGAGACTTTGCCTTGAGCTCACAATGAGTGACTGATTACAGGACAGGGCCTGCTGAAACAGCCTGGCTGAAGTTTTGTCAGCACTTTCATTGTGAGCTTAAATGTTCACAACTTTCCACTCAGCTATAGAAAAAGTCTGAGTCTGTGAAACTAACCAGACTCCAGATCTCTTTAAACATCCATAGTAGGATGTTTAAAGACTTCAGGGCAAAGGATAGAGCCTGATGTTCTGCACAGAGTTGAATTGTGTGTATGTCCAGGGTAGGGATCTCTATGGAGGCAGGTACTTGTGGATCTTTGTTAGCTGAAACACAGTGAAAATTCACAAAAAAATAAAATCCATCTAGTGTGACATATATAGGGAACAAAACCTTAACAAAGACCTCTGGAATGCATGAATGAATGAACGAACGAACAAATGAACGAATAAATGAGTACACAAATTTTAATTTAAACTACAGATTTAAACAAAGAGGGGCCTTCCCTGGTGGCACAGTGGGTTAATGTGGAGTACTGCAAGCAAGCCTCAGCCGCTTAACTGCTAGTTCAATCCCCCGCCTGGGAAGTGATCCACATGGCGTGGCAAACCACTCCTGACTCGCCCACTGCTCCCCTCAGCAGTGTACTTCGTCAATCTGCCTATTCTGCTTCCCAGTCTGTCTCTGGTGAATCCTCTCACCGCATCTGCCCCTCTGGCCTGTACCCCAGTCCTGTATGAATAAATAAATAAAATCTTAAAAAAAATCAACATAGAAAATTGAAGCAGCTATGAAAACCACTTGATGTAGATTTCATTTTTTAAATATTTTGTAAACACCAAAAGAGAGATTTATTACAAATTCAAATATGCTAGGGAATTTTGTGAAAGAGGGAGTGCTGGATCTTAAAGAATGCATGAAATGATTTGAATGCAGGAATACTTGGGAGGCAGAAGGGGAAGTCAGAGAATGAGGCACGTGTGCTGTAGCATTGCCCACTCCAGGACACAGGAAGTGAAGAAGTGACAGAGCAAAGTTTAGGAAAGAAGCAAAGAATGCAACTTAAAAGAGGGCAAGTGGTGTTATCAAGGGTGGAATTTCCAGTCTGTAGAGGGAAGAACAAAACTGGGGATAATGACTAAGAAGAAAATATCAGGGTAGAGACAAACAGCAAGAACACTTAAAAGAGATTGAGGTGCCAGACAAAAGCAAGGTCTTTTTAAAATTTAGTGCTGGATCTCCAGGGCCCCAAAAAGCACTCCTTGCTTAGGGTTCAGTGACACATCTCTCTAGGGGAGGCTGTAGTGCTTCAATTACAACCTGAAGGAAATCCCCAATGATAAGCATCACAGTCATTTACTCAAACATTAGTTGAGTACTTTGAGTACCTCCATGGCACACACTGATTTGGATATCATAAAAGGTGAAGGTAAAGGAAACCAGGCACAGGGAAGGGCAGGTTCATGGTGGACGCGGGCCAAAGGATAAAGGATCTTCAAGCCCTATGTAGATTTGACAGACATGTTAAAAAATATTACTTATTTATGCTTACAGAACTGGGGTATAAGCCAGAGGTGTGGTGGGTGAGAGGATTCACCAGAGACATACTGGGGAGCAAAACAGGCTTATTGACAAAATACACTGCTGAGTGGAACAGTGGGTGGGCCAGGAGAAGTCTACCACACCATGTGGGTCAGTTCCCTGCCCTGGGATTGAACTTATAGCAGTGTCTTCAGAGAGCTTCATAATGCGGTACTTTAACCATTACGCCACCAGGGAGAGCCCTTGACAGACATTTAATGCTGAAGCGGGGGACCAGATACTGGCAGGCCAGCAGGCAGGGAGGCTGGAATGCAGGCAGCAAGCAAGCTTCCCCACTCCTGAGATCCCCACACTCCCTCTCTGTCTTCCTTCCTCTCCCCTATAACAATCTCTCAGCCTGGGCGTCCATAAACATAGGCACATGTGCCGGGTGCTCATACTCTCAAGTGGCTGTTGCAATAACATGATATCAAGAGTGAGCAATGAGGTGTGGGAGTGTAACAAGGCCAGAAGTGGTGGCCGTAGAATAGTCGTGGGAGGCTAAAGAGAGCCTGAGTAACTCCATTCTCTTTGAGGAGAAGATGACTAAGACCATTCACCTTTGAAGGGCTGCAGCCTATGAATGGTGAGTAACATGAGCTAGTAAGTACAAAGGTTGTCCTGAGTACTGTGACAGAAGTGAATCCAGAGGGCCACCAACAGCCAACCAAGGAAGTGCCATTTTCTCTGTAGAGGAGGGCACAGTCAGTTGAGCGGCATTGAGAGTTCAGCAGGAAAAAGAAATCACCTAAAGGAGAGTTCAATGGACAGGAAGAAAGCCAAGGGCAGAATTTTGGGGAGCATCACCTTCTCTGGGTGAAATACAAGAAGTGCCAGTGACAAAGAAGCAAGAGAGGTGGGGAGGCCAGAAAATCAGTGTTATGGCAGCCAAGGCAGTTCTTCCCAAAGAAATTCCCATAAGAGTTGAGTCAAGACAAGAAATGAAAATAGTCTGTTAGATTTGACAGTGATGGCATTACTGTGCCATATAGCAGAACATGTTAGAGTAAAGTTTAGGAAAGAAGTAAAGAATGCAAGTTAAAAGAGAAGAAGTGGTGTTATCAAGGGTGGAATTTCTAGTTCATTAAGGGAAAACAAAATTGGGGATAACAGCTAAAAACAAAATATCAAGGTAGAGATATAAACAGCAAGGAGCACTTAAAGGATAGATTCGAGAAGCCAAACAAAAGCAAGGTCTTTTTTTAAAATTCATTTCCTCTCTTTAACCCTACCAATACCATACGATAGTGTGATTTGAGGCCATCAGAGCCATGGATAGTGTGAACACCTTAGAGCCTCTGAATTCTGAGTTCAGCTGCTGGATAAAGGGGAGAAATTCTATCAGGAATGTTTTCATTCACCTTCAGCCATCAGTGTTTTACTTAATCACACTGAATATTAGTTTCTCTGACTTGAAAGTGATAACTTAATTGCAGTGTTGTGTTAGAATTAAGTAAACCATGACATGAGCCAAAACCTCTTGTCCAGCACATGAGGGGGCTGAATGGTCTACCTGTGCCATCTTTTCAAGGACTTTGTCCTATCCCCAGTGGAAAAAGGGGGGAATATCCTCACCTATATTTACTAAGAAATTAAGTCTCATAATTTGCATTTAGACAGATGTAGGGGCCTCCCTGGTGGTGCAAGGAGTTAAGTCTCAGCACTATGAAACTGTTCGCAGGATAGTATCTGCAATAGGAGTTCGACCCCAGGAAGCTGACCCACATGGCCCAGCAGACCTCGCCTGTCTCACTGCTCCCCTCAGCAGTGT
>NW_004567110.1:56828672-56837546 GCF_000260355.1 Condylura cristata | reverse complement strand
CATTATAGGGCCACCTGGTACAGGGAAGTTTCTCTATGGATCTGGGCAGACAGGTAAAGGAGAGTCCTGGAGACCTTGGTGGCTTTTTCAGGCTTTTAATGATCTTTCCACACCATTTGCAGTGAGACAGATCTGATTATCTTTGGTGAGGTGTTTAAGTGTTTGAACCATTTATTTTTAGTACTGCAATAAACATTTGGGGCTTCAAGACGGCACTTGGGGGATTATAGACTGTTTTGCAACCATCCCAGGCTGGGTAGTTTCACCATTGTTTCTAACAGTTTAAGGGAACTTTGGAGCCATGGCATCATCTTTACAGGTTTTATCAATAGGGAACCAGCAGGGAGACAGCAACCTGAGTCCCCCTCCCCCAGGGCGATACCACTGTTGTATGACTCCCTTCTGGGCACTTGCACGTGTGCACGCACCATGCTCAGGGGTCCACAACCAGGCATGTGTGCTCCACACCCACACACCTGCTGTAACACGATCAGGGGCACAGGTGATAGCCTCAGAGGCTAGTGAAATAAAAAGCCTGATTAGCTCATTTGCCCTACGCAGATCCAAAATCACTTGAGTTGTATGTCTAATTTTCACAACGGGGAGCAGCTTATATAGGCAAAAGTGGTGGCACGTAGGTCCATTTTATAGAGATAAAGTTTTCAGGTGGCACAGTTTGGGTTGGTGGAAACTGTGTCAGGAAAACTTTGGAAAGGAAACTTTCCCCTGTTTTTAATTGGGTTGCCCTATTATTATTATTATTATTATTATTATTATTATTATTATTATTATTATTATTATTATTATTATTATAACACTCCTGTATCAGGTATGTGTCTTTTGCAAATATTTTCTCTCGGTCTATCTTGTCATCTTATTCTCTTGACAGCATTTTTCACAGAGCAGAAGTTTGCCATTTTTGTGTAATCCAACTTATCCATTTTTTCATGTATCACACCTTTTGTGTTGCATCTAAAAATCATCACCAAACCCAAAGTCATATATATATATATATATATATATATTTCCTCTATTATCTTTTGATGCTTTATAGTTGTGTATTTTACATTTACATACATGATTCATGTTGAGTTAATTTTTGTAAAGGGTAAAGTTATCTGTGTTATATTTTTTGTATGTGGAAGTCCAGTTGCTCTAGCACCACACACACAAAAAAAAATCTTTGCTCCTTTGTCCAAGATCAAACTTAATATATTCAAGTTGAATGTATTTAGGTAGATCTATTTCTGGTCTCTTTATTATGTTACATTGACCTATTTGTTGATTTTTTTTTTTTTTGGAACTTTTCACACTGTCTGGATTACTGTGCCATATAGTTAGTCTTGAAAGTTTGAGTAATGTCAGCCCTCCAAACTTTGTCTTCTTCAAAATCATTCTGACCATAGTGGGTCTTTTGCCTCTACATATCAACTTTAGAATCTGTTTATTAATTCACAAAATTATTAGGATTTTTTTTTTTACATTGTTAGTGCTTTGACTGTATAGATTTCCCCCTTGGGTAGTCGCCACAGTAATCCACCACCAAACCACCCATAGCTCTGTACCCTAGTCCACTCTGCTCTCCAACCTCATTCTTACCAGTCTCCTATCACCCCAACCTGGTATCTCGGATTTACGGTCAGCTTTCAAGGCTTGGCTTCAACATTTCTCTTTGACCCTTTGTAGGTTTCTCTATATTCTACATATATGTGACACAATCCAATATTTATCCATTTCCTTCTTATTTCCCTTCCCACAATCCCTCTCAGCTCTGCCATGTTGCTGTAAATAGCATGAATTTATCTGTTCTGAACTCAAGAGTAGTATTCCATTGTGTAGAGATACCATATTTTCTTGATCCACTCATATGTTCTTAGAGACGTAGGTTATTTTCACATCTTGACCATTGTAAGTAGTGTGCAATAAACATACCGGTGCATGTTTTCTTTTGAATTCATGTTTTGTGTGTGTGTGTGTTCTTTGGGTAGATACTTAGGAATATAATTGCTGGTCATATGGCAGAGCCATAGTTAGTCTTTTAAGAAAACTCCACACTGCTTTCCATAGGGCTTGGATCATTCTACATTCCCACCAAGAGCATAAGAATGTTGTTTTTTCTTCACACCCTTAGCGGTACTTGGTGTTTCTGGTATTTTTTTTATACGGGCCATTCTCACTGTTGTGGAGTAGTGTGTCATTATGGTTTTGATTCACATTTCAATAAGATAAGTGATAAGGAATAATTTGCCATGTGCTTGTTGCTCATCTGTACTTATCTTTTGGAGAATTTTCTATTTAGCTTTTCTGCCCAATTTTGATTACTGGAATTTTGATTGGGATTACATTGTTTGTATCTGTAGGATTCAAAAAACTGATATTTGGGTGATATTGAGTCTTCCTATTTATGTACATGAGTGATTTCCCCATGTATTTAGTTCTTTGATTTCTTTCAGGAGAGTGTTGTAGGTTTCCTTCCTTGTAGATCCTGTACTAGTTTTTTTAGTTATCCACCTAAGAGTTTCATTTTGGGGATGCTAATGTGAATGATATTGTGCTTTTCAGTACAAACTCTACTTGTTCACTGCTGATACATATAGAATTGACTTTTGAATATTAGCTTGCCACCTTTCCATCCTTTCCATATTAGTTCTATGAAGTGTTTTTGGTCAATTCTCCCAGATTTTCTACATAGACAATATATCATCTTTGAACAAAAATAGTTTGGATTCCTTCATTCTCAAACTATCCACTTTTTTTTTTCCTTCTTTTCCATATCTTCTTCAGGTTAGAGTCTTTTGGGTTCCGTGCATAGCATTAATCTAATAAATGAATCATCATAAGTGAATATATTTTTTCCATCTGTTCATTTCTCAACTCTCTCTCACATACACATTATAGGGCCACCTGGTACAGGGAAGTTTCTCTATGGATCTGGGCAGACAGGTAAAGGAGAGTCCTGGAGACCTTGGTGGCTTTTTCAGGCTTCTAATGATCTTTCCACACCATTTGCAGTGAGACAGCCAGATACAGGTCAGGCAGATGGGCTAGGGCGCTGGCCTATCTTTACTCTTTGGGCTTTCTCTTTGCTCATTCTCTCATAGCCATCTCACCATTCTCTACCACTCCCAGCCGGACACCATCCTTTCTGACACTGCCCTCCTCTGTGTAGGTGCTAACCTTATATGCTCAGCCTCCAGGCTCAGATGTGCCCTCTTGCACATATCCACACCCTATGCCAGGCATCCAACCTCAGGCATGCGTGCCTTGAGCCCACACTCCCAAGTGCCTCCTACATTCAAGGCTGCAGATTATAGCCAGAGAAGTGAATGGTGCAAAAGCCTGAGCATCTTCATTTACACTACACACACATTCACGCGTGCACACACACACACACACACACTCCTCAGATCACAGACTACTCAAACTATAACACTGACTTTGAAAGTCCTAAAACCTAATGGCACTTGCTGTCCACCTTCATACCACCCAAAGAATTAGGGGGAATTCAGATTTCTTCCTCACGGGGCATAATAAAGAAAACGCAAGGAGTCAGAAAATCTTCTTGGGGCTCTTGGTCCCATCACCCAATAACTTTGACCTGTGGCATAATTTTCTACCTCTCTCTATCTGTTTTTTCACTGCACTACCAAATGAAGTCAGGGAATTGGGAATACACCGTTGCTTTTTCCATCCGAAAGGCAAGGGAGGAAAGCAGAGAGGGAGGGAGGGAGCAAAATGCAACAACTTGAAAAATCAAAAAGCAAAGGCACCCAACAGGACTCTGTGACTTTATTGTGCCTGCCTGCTCTGGTGTTGCCTTTATTCTCCAATCACTTGGCCCATGCCCAGACGGCTACAGGCTGCAACTGCACCTTATAGATAGGGGGGGGGAGAGGAGAAAAAAAATGGTAGTCTGATATCATCAGACCCCAGAAAGGCACTTCTGAAAGCACTAATTAGATTTTCCTCAGCTTTTTTTAATTTAGTGAGTTCTAGGAGAACATCACACCTCTCCTAATGCTTATAAAGAGAATTTGTGAGCGCGATTGTGTACGAGTAATACCTATCGATGCTCAAGGCAACATGTTACCATGGTACCAATCGGATTCCATCTTCACGAGGGAATAGAAATTAAAACTGACAATGTTTGGGTATAGCTTTTTTTTTTTTTTTTTACCCATAAGCAGTATTTGTGCTGGGAAAGAGAGGAGGTTTGGTTTTGTTGTTGTTTTCTGGTTTTAAAACTCTGGTAGATAAAAATGAGTGGGGCGCAAAATAATGCAAAGGGTTTAGAGAAATAAAGAATCCCCCAAAGGAACTCATTATTTTGTAAATTTACATTATCAAAGGGTGTGGAAATGCCAAAAAGCAAGTTCTTAATGGTCAGAGATGGCAGTGTCCTCTCAGAGCCAAGGAGTAAGGTGGTGATGAATGGAGTGCAGTGCAAGATTGATCTGGAAGCCTAATTGGCTATTTTTATGACTTTAAAACTCTGATCTTATATTAGAGCTATAAAATACCCATTGTGCTTCAGGGAACATCTGCACATTTGGCTCTCATAATAAAAGAAATATTATGAATCAAGAGAGGTAGCCTACGATGAAGGAAAAAAACAAAGGAATGATTAACTTGAAATTCAGGAAAGTGGCGGCCCATGGAGACAGGAGAGAGGGAGGATGGGGTTCATAGACATCAGTAACACTCAATTTCTTAAGCTGAAAGGCATGTTATTATTTGTCTCAGAACTCCACATAGAAATTGCATACGCTCACAAGAAAATGTTTTAAAGAGGTAGAGAGACAGAGAATAGACTGTTGTGAGTAAATGGGCAGGGGTCGGGGGGGGGGTGCAGTAGCTCAATTCTTGACTCTTCTGCTAACTTGTCCAGGTAGTTTTCATGTCACCTGCTCTGAGACTCAATTTTTCTCATCTGAAAAAGAAAGCATACCAAATGTTTTCAGTGTGTTCTGTTTCTTTCATATAGAATACAATGTTCCTGAATTGATTATGTTGGGGAAATACTATCCTTATTGTGCAAGAATAAACTATCCTACAATTACCATCCCATCATGCACTTCCATTTGACCAACAGTGTAAGCTATGCTCTTATTCCAGGTTAGCCCCTATGAAGAACCCTACTTTTTGTTGAATAGGATTTCAGAGATTCTTTATGAGGCAAGATATTCTGAAGTCAGTGGCGGGAGTATGTGGGATTCGGAGGTCTCATCTGGCATCAACACTCCTGCTCTCTCTCTCTCCCCGCCTGTCAGCCCTCTTTCTCAGTTTCTCTGAATGTCAATATGGCATCTAATCATTACATACCATCAAATGCTGTCAGATACTTTATATTTTCCCCCAAATTACTGTGTGTGTGTGTGTGTGTGTGTGTGTGTGTGTATACTTTTCAGTACTCAGCTCATCATTATACCAAACAGCTTTCAAGGAAATGTTCCCTTTTGGTTTGCAGAATCAAGGAAAAAGAAACATCCTCTTTCCATTTCTTTCCAAAAGTATTTATAGAGTACCCACTGTGGGCCAAGTCCCATGCTCGCTGGTGCTTCCCACACCATTTCTCAGAGCACAGATAGGAAATGTGATTGTTACAAACATGCTCTGGGGTGTTGTATCCAATTTCCCAGCCACTGGTGTTCAGTCACACTGATGTGGATTTACGTGTCAAATGAGAATAGATGGATTTGGGATGCACTCTTCCATTTCTGGTTTTGTTTCAGACTCCAGTGCCCCTCCAATCAGGAGGCATTCTTGGTCCTGACAGGCTCCAGCCTCCATCCTGAGAGTGCTATTTGCATATCCAGTGTTGGGTCCCTGGCACAAAACCCCCCTTGGAGGTTGCAGGGAACCCACCCCTCACACTCTGAAGTTGAGCACCAAGCTCTGAAAATGTCTTCGCTTCTCTGAGGCTGATTCGTCCCATCTGAAATTGGAAACTCTCTCAAGTATTACAATAACCACCATGAACACTAATTATGGTGCCTGGCACTTAATAGTAACTCCAAATCAACATGCTGTGTGCTTCCACTTAGCACCCTTACTAACATAATTCAACACATATTTCAGAGGGAAAGCTTCTGTCCTCAACAGCACTGACTGCTACCTTGCTGCTGCCTTGATTCTGATGAGAATCTGGTTGAGGGAATCTACCATCTTCAGATTCTCACATATATGATTGGCATCCTGAAGGAATAATCAAATGTCAGCACACACTTAAACTATACGGACAGTGTTGGACACAGGATGTGTGGTGACATGTTCGGAAGCAAAATTCAAGACTGCCGTCATAGAGAGGCTACTTTGAAGATGCGTTGTTCATTTTCCTTCGCCTGGCCCCTTTCATTAAGAGATTAGTATAAGGATTAATAAGAAAGATTGCAAAATGTCTGTGATAACATGTAAAAGATTGCAAGTCATTCTTTTCATAATCAAAGTTACAGAGAAAAGACAAGTTTACCCTAAATGCTCAAAGAAAAAGGAAACCAAGTCTGAGCTCTGTGACATTCTTCTGCTCGAATAGCCACCCTGAGAGTAACATATACACACAGTCTAGGTGGACTTTCACCTACTGTGCTTTTCTAATTTTTCTCATTCCCAAAATATTTTTAGTGTTTTTGATTTATTCATAGAACTAGTAAATAATTTATGATGAAACACTAAGTAGGATTTAAAATCACATGCGAATAGAGAAACTGAACTTTATTTGTATTTATTTTTTCCTGATCCCTTATTTCCCTTATTTTTTCCTGATCCCCTTATCCCTCTATAAGTTAAACTATCCAATATTTTTCTTTTTCTTTCTGACTTAATTCCCAGAGCATAATCCCATCTAGCTTTTCTTTGGGAGATAAGCCTTAAAGATATTACTGGATGTATGTCATATAGTGTTTTCCAATATTTTCATGTATGTATTTTATGGGAGAAACTGAACTCTGTCTACTAAAGCATGATTTAGCGGGTATTAAGGGAATCCAAGTCTCTAATAAGCCACCCAGTGGCCTCCAGTACTTCCTCCACTGATTTCATAAAGGAATCAGTGATCTTCAGCAACTGCTCTGTGATTCATAGTCACATAGCAGAGCCTCAACAGGATGCTGCAGAGTAATTTATGAACTTGATGATAAAAATCAGACAAGGTCACCTCTAAATGTAAGATTCAAAATAATAACACCATACTTATTTCAGTCTTAAAAATGTTTTGTTAACACTACTCATTGTGGGGGAGGGGTGGTATTGATTTCATATCACGGTTTAAAACCATTATCCTTTAGAACCATTTCACAACCAAAGGTAAATTAAATATGGATGTGCTGGATATCTAATACAAGAGATTTAACAATGGATTGAATACATATACTTAGGAATAAAGCCAAACATTTAAAAATCCAGATTATTAAACATGTTGATAAAGGGTGATTATTTTTATTTTAAGAGGAAAATAATTAAAATTACTCTGAATATGGTGGCACAATGGGTTAAGTAAAGCACAGCACTGCAAAGCCAGCCTCAGCCACTTCAGCTCAAGTTTAACCCCTGGCCAGGGAGGTGACCCATATGGCATAGCAGAACTCCCGTCTCATCTGCTGTCCCCCTCAACAGTGTACTTTGTAGATCTGCCTGTTCTACTCTCCACTCTGCCTCTGGTGAATCCTCTCAACACCCCTGTACCTCTGACCTGTACCCCTGTTCCCCAGTTATGTATGCATAAATATTTTTTTAATTTTTAATAAACTTAAAATAAAATTACTCTGAATATAAAATAGGTGAGATATCAGTTTGTTGGTAAATTATTTTATTATTAGTTCCAGATGCTTTGCCTTTGCCTTTTTCTCTTAAGCAAGAGATATTTAATTTTTGTTAAAAGAAAAACATTTTGGAATTAAAAATAAGATATCTTAACTTTTAAGTACTACTTCTTTGGTAGACATTTAACAGGCTTTCAGGTTAAGTAGACTTTCCATTAATAAACAAATGTATGACATCAGTCCATCAAAGCATTTCACCCTCTATCATGCTTCTCCCATTGGTAGAATCTGCATTCTTACACCTATTTTCCAAATAAGCAACTGAGATCCAGAAAGTAAACACTAGGACTGAAGGGAAAGGTCAAATCAGAAGCAGAAAATGACCTGTGTCTTATCTTTCAGTTATGTTGCATTTCTATTATAAAAATTCCTCAAAAATTGATGCAAAATCTCAATTAAAAGTAAGACTTATTCTTGAAATGTTTATAACTTCACAATTGGAGGTGCCTTTGTTAGCTTTTCTCATCCTAAATGATCAAAAAAACATGATCATTGTTTGTCTGAGGCTGAGGTTTGAGATTTTAGCAGGACACAGAGTTTGACTTGCATTTAACACTATTCCAACAGGAATACGCAGTAATGAATGGTGTGGTCAGTGACCTGGAACAAGATCACTTTGAACATGACACTATCACACAAAGCAGTAGCATTTATTTTCACATAACCACTTTATAAAATCAGTTATGAATGTGTTCCAAGGAATAAAATGCTAGCTACTAGGTTTTGAGAGGCAGAATAAAATATGATACTGAGTTACTGAGGGATGATATATTTTGGCTGATATAGCTGATGTGGTTTATTTTAGAGTTTATAGCAATAAAAGTAATCAGGTGATTCTTAATGTTGCCAAGAGAGCTGCAGAGAAACTATTAAGTGAAGGATAAAGATAGGGCATTTGGAAGGTCAAAACTCTGATTCTAGAAGATTTCAATTGAGTATTGATTTTATTGACAATTATAGAACATTGGGTGGGCGTCCAACTAAAACCAAGTGATACCAGCTGGTTTTCTGGAAATTCCCTTTCTCTCTCTCTCTCTGTCTCTCTCTGTCTCTCTCT
>NW_004567110.1:56775288-56827672 GCF_000260355.1 Condylura cristata | reverse complement strand
GGGGAGCAGCGGGTGGGTCAGGAGAGGTCTGCCATGTGGGTCACTTCCCCGGGCAGGGATGGAACTCACACTGAAGCTGCTGCGGCCAGCTTGCGGTGCTGCGTCTTAACCCGTTATGCCACCAGGGAGGGCCCAAACATTATGTTTTATATTTCATTATGTAACTAGTGAGATGAGGAGTCAAATGAAAGTTTTGAGCCCTAAATCACAAGTCTCCCTTGTGCTTATCTTTGGTATTTCCACAATATTTTTGGACATGCAGAATATGACACCAACAAGTGTAATACTGGAGAGGCAAACTTTTGAAGAGGAAACAACACACATCAAAGCATAGAAAAAGAGGGCCTGTTTCAGGAACAAGAAATTGACAGTAAGGAGTAGAGTTGATCATGAGAAGTTGAGGTTTTAAGCTTGGAAAGGAAGTTGGAGGTTAGACCTTGCTTCAATCAAAATGAGACACGAGAAAAAATCATTTAGCAAAACAACTTTTCTGCTTTTCTGGAGGAAAGATTAAGTGTACATGGGGAAAAAGGTAAATATCAAGTGAGTTTTTTTTAATTTTGTCTTAGTCACTACATTTAGCTCATCAGTTCTTTTTAGTGTAAAAATGGCTGCAGAATCAGAACAAAAATGTTGTAGAAATAGTCACCTGTAAGTCCCCATTTAAACTATTGAAATGTTTTTACCAAGAGGAAAAATAATAGTCAAACATTCAAGGCAAAATGGCAATTCCAGGTGATTTTGCTTTGTTTGTTCTTTCCTTGACCATTGGCTAGAAAGACTAAAGGAGTTAAGTTTATTCTAATTGAAGGAGTAAGATTCCTGAAAATATACGGGTGGGGCAAACACCTTGGAAACTTATATCTACAAATTAGTAAGCAAGAATTAGACATAATGACAGTAAATATAGGCTGTCAAGAAAAGCAGCTGAAGTCAATAGCACTACGTGACTGCACAGTGCCTCTGAAAGCATCTACCAGCCCATGTGAAGTGTATTTATAAGGTAATAAGTCTGTATCTAGCAGATACACCCAACGTACAAATTTCAAATAATTTTTGTCACCCTCAGAACAGATTTCACAGGTGAGCTTAGTTATTGTCATGGCTAAAAATATATCAAGGACTCATCTTTCAAAACTGCCTTTGTGACTGTGACCGATCTTTTGAATTCTTTTAATATTAATATAGCAAAGAATATTAATTTTACTTTGAGAATAAATGTGATTTTTGGAAAAGGTCAAAATATTTTTTTAAAGATTTATTTATTTGTGCATACAGAACTGGGGTACAGACCAGAGGCTCACGGGCAGCGAGAGGCTTCACCAGAGACAGAGAACAGGCAGATCAACAAAGTTCACTGCTGAGGGGAGCAGCAGGCGGGTCAGGAGAGGTCTGCCGCGCCATGTGGATCTCCTCCGGGGCAGGCAGGGATCGAACTCATGCGGAAGTGGCTTAAGCTTCTTAGTGCTGTGCTTTTACCCGCTGCGCCACCAGGGAGGGCCAAAAAAAAAAAAAATGAGGAATTTAAGTCTGGTAAAAATTGCTCAAAATTTGCAATGTGCTCTAGGGTCAATTAAGCATTACAATTATCAAGAACTAAATGTGTTATTGGGTGGAGGCCTTTCTACCCTAAAACCCTACATACAGCCTGGCTGAGTCTTACAGTATTTCCTGTTATATTTCTTCAGGTAAATGGTTGCCACCCACCAGAGCTAACAAATTGGTTTCAATTACTTCATGTCTGGGAATTTTCACTCATTCTTCATTCACTAGACCTCAACCCTGATCTCTTTCCATTTTAGTCTGGCAAAACCATCCTTTCAGAATTTATTCGGATATGACACCTTGCTATGAAGCTCTCTCTGACCCTCAATTTAAAACACACCCAATGAGGGATTAACAGGTACCTTTCTTTCCCCTTCCACACCAAGTTGTATGTTTCATGAAGTCAAGAGCCATGTTTTAGTTGCCTTTGATTTTATAGATTTTATAGAGTAGCTAACACACAATAAGTATTCAATAAATATTTGCTGAATAAGAGTTAAATAAGGGGCCCTCCCTGGTGGCGCAGCGGGTTAAAGCACTGCACTGAGAAGCTAAAGCCACTTCCGCATGAGTTTGATTCCCGCCTGCCCCGGAGGTGACCACATGGTGTGACAGACCTCTCCTGACCCACCCGCTGCTCCCCTCAGCAGTGTACTTCGTCGATCTGCCTGTTCTGCTCCCCACTCTGTCTCTGGTGAAGCCTCTCACCGCCCCGAGCCTCTGGCCTGTACCCCAGTTCTGTATGCATAATAAATAAATCTTTAAAAAAAAAAAAGAGTTAAATAAGGTAGTACTAAAGAAAATTAAGCAAAGTAAAAATAAGAAAGTTACTTGGAAATATCAATAATCCTAGCTTTAATGTGTACATTTATAATATTTGTTTAAAAATTGGTCCAGGTTCCACCCAGGTGGTGCAACAGGTTAAAGCATAACACTGTGAGACTGGCTGAAGTCAGCTGAATCTCAATCCCTGACCAGGGAGCTGACCCACATGGTGCAGCAGACCTCTCCTGTCTTGCTCGCTGCTCCCTTCAGCAGTATACTTCTGTCAGTCTGCTTATCTGCTCCCCTCTCTGTCTCTAGTGAATCCTCCCACTGCCCCTGCACATCTGGCCTGTTCTCTAGTTCTTTATGCACAAATACATAAATCTTTTAAAAATTAAAAAATAAAAATTGGTCCATTTTTAGCTTCATCTTTTTGAAAGCACATAACCTCACTCATGTATATTATGCTAAATCCATTAGAAAAAACTACAGGAGACATTCTGTTGTTCAATAAAAAGAAGTGATAATGAATTTAATAAGAAAAAAATATATATACTTCATGCCTTTAAATTCTGCATGCTGCCTTATTTTTCTCCACTAATAGCTTAGATATTTCATATGTATGTTTTTAAATTTTTAAATTTTTTTAATAACAGTTTATTTTTATTTCATTTTGTACATTTTTTTCCATCTCAATTGTAATCCCTGCGGTTTTTAATTTACTTTATATAAACTGTATTTAAAGATACTTCAAAAACAGGCATCTATCTGAAATAGAACACACTCATGCTTAATAAAATTTCAAGAGGTCAAAATGCTTATTTGTTTTCTAGGACAAAAAAAGAGCAAACAATCACCAACAGGAGCTGAAATGTACATGCCACATTTAGTAACATATAAATCCATAGGGACCTTTCCAGGAAGCAGGAAATGCATTGCATTGCTACTCACCACAAACCTACTGGGCTTCCTCTAAGCTGCCCCAAGAGCCTAACTCCAGGGGAGACCTCTACACAGGTTTTAGAGAAGCCTGACAGTCCCTGCAGGGGAGTTCTGGCTCCTGTCTCTCCTGAGGCTGCTTGTCTCCAGTAACCAATTAGCATACCTCACAAAGTACTGCTTAGAGTCTTTTTATAAAAATCCCACCTAATGGTCTGGTTATAACTGAACCAAAAGGCGTTCATTCAAATAATGGTCAGGCAGAGTGACATCTTTGCAATATGTATTCACACTTTCCTAATTGCTGATTCAATAAGATGTCTCTGTACTGTTGAAATCCTACCCATTACTGCCAAAATGGAAATGAAGGTGATTGCATTCACGTTGTCTCTGCCATGTGGCTTTTATATGACCCAGTAGGAAGTAGCAAAGAGATGAAGTATGCAACTGCATAAATAGGAAAACCTATGAATTCCTATATTTCCAGTGGTAAGTGGAAGTACAAACCATTGAAATTAATGCCTTTCATTTTACATGGATAGGGCTTCTTACTTACATACGTATTGCATTTTGTCTTAAAATTCCAACTCTTTTCTAAGACAGAACTTCATTATAATATATATATATTATATATCCTACATCCTTTCTTTGGAGAAAATCAAGATCCAACATGTACTATATGCCAAATATCTTATTAGCAACATTACATGTTGCATAAAATACAATAAATATGAAGTCTCAAGAGACTTCAACTCTTGATCTTAATTTAGCAGCTTGAATGACTTTATCTGGATTCTCTTTGTCTCTCTGCCCATTAAGCTTTATATGTCTGCCTCAGTTGATTTCATACTTGGCCTTTAACCTCCACTCATTTCTAGCTGATGCTCTATTGTTTTTGACAACACCCTGAAGTATATATTGCCTTATTGTCTGATCCTATTAAACTAGTACCCCTTGTAAAGGTGAGCTGCCAGTTTGTGAGGCTGCTTTGAACCCAGGAGATCTCATCTGTTAAGCTTCTAGTTGATCTACCATTTCATTCTTACTCCAAGTATCATGGATCACATCTTAATTGCTAACTATCATGATCTCTATTTTTGTTGAAATAGCCTTAGCCAAGAATTTGCACATTCTAGGCAGAGACAATTTAATTCTCAATTCTTTTTTTTTTTTAAGATTTATTTATTCATACAGAACTGGGGTACAGGCCAGAGATGCAGAGGGTGAGAGGATTCACCAGGGACAGAGTGGGAAGCAGAACAAGCAGATTGACAATGTACACTGCTGAGGGGAGCAGCGGGCAGGTCAGGAGAGGTCTGCCGCGCCATGTGGATCTCCTCTGGAGCAGGCAGGGATCGAACTCAGGCAGAAGTGGCTTAAGCTTCTTAGTGCTGTGCTTTAATCCACTGCTCCACCAGGGAGGGCCCTAATTCTCAATTCTTAAAGCTTGTCTTTTCCCCTATGAACAGTCTTCAAGCCTACACACCCAAGCTGGAGACAGCCCCCACTTGTCTCAGAACCCTGCTCTATTATTAGGATTTTGGACGCTTGAGTGGTAGATTCTGGTCTTTGCAGCTTGCATTCTACCAGTCTACAGCTCTGCCCTATGAGTAGGTTGCATAAAGGGAGACAGGGCCCTGTACTCCGAGCTCATTGTATTTGATTCTATAAGTAGGGAAGTCAGTATAGAAAGAACCCTGTATCCTTGTGTGTATCCCCACCTAGAACAGAGCTTTAACAACACTAAGTCAAAAGCTGAAGGCAATGAGTGATGCCAGTAGACTCCCCCTCACATGGTTTACTATAACTGTGAACTGAGGGAGCCCCATTTTCTTTGCTACACCCAGATCCAGCACTTCGTCATACTGAACTGGAGGAGAGCAGGGGTGATGAGCGTTTGTCTGGGCACAAGCATTGTATTTTCTTACTGTTCTTACAGATAGTTAATAATTTTTCAGATGACTGCTTCTCCATTCAATATAGTCCCTTAGGACAATTTACAGAGGCTTTAAGTAGGATTTTTTTTAATGACTTTTAGCAGTAAAAGTTTATTTCACTAGTCTGCCTAACTCCTAACTGCCATTTAGGAAGTCAGCCGCTCCTTACTTTGAAGTTCTTACCAATGTGGCATTTTAAATACTACCCTTTTTTCAGAAAAGTATCATTTACTATAAATCAATATGTTGCTTTATAAGTTCTAATGAAAATGTTCAGGTATTTCAACAAGATAAGGCCAAGTACATATGTTTCTTACACCTATCAACATGTTTGCAAAAGCTTTCTTCTGAAATAAAAGTAAAGAAGTTTTACTCCTATTTTTCATGTTGCAAGGCTTCTTCGGCCATATCCACCTCCTTACATGACAATGAAAGGATATTGGTTCTATCAACCTAGGATTATACTCATGCATTTAATGACAATTAATTGAACTCCATTAAAAATCTTCCCTTGAGAAGAATAATGAACAACTATATATCAGAGACATTTTACAGGGAATAGAGTAGGAATTGGGATCAAATTGTGGGGGTGGGGAGAAGTGCACTGGACTATGGTGATGGCACATGGGTGATTTGGTGATGGGAAGTCCACGGGAATTACAACGGAGATGGAAAAAGGTGCAAAATGATATAAAAGTAAACTATTATATTATTTTTTAAAAGATTTATTTATTTGTGCATACAGAACTGGGGTATAGGCCACCGGTGCAGGGGTGGTGAGAGGATTCACCAGAGACAGAGTGAGGAGCAGAACAGGCAGATTTATGAAGTACATTCCTGAGGGAGGCCATGTGTATAACAGAAGAGGTTAGCTGAACTATGTGGATCACCTCCGGGGCTGGGGATTGAACTCACACTGAAGTGGCTGCAGCTTGCTTGCAGTGCTGCACTTTAACCTGTGGTGCCACCAGGGAGGGCCAAATATTACATTATTAAAAAAAAAAATCTTCCCTTGAAAGTCTCTGTTACGAGTTGAATTGTAACACCTAAAATATCATATGTTCAAGTCCTAATTCCAAGTACCTTAGACTGTGACCTTATTTAAAAACAAAACAAAACAAAGAACATTACTGTGAGTGTTTGTTAAGATGAGGTCATTAGTGTGGGCAATTCAACTGTAATTCAATACAACTGAGCTTTTACAAAGGGGAAATGTAGAGATAGAGAGAACATAGAAACTATCAGAAGCTAGGAGAAAGGGCTAGAACCGCCCCTTCATAGTACTTTCAGAGGGAGCATGATCCTGTTAGCACTTCAGTATTCAATTTCTGGCTTCCAAATCTGTGAGACAATAAATGCTGTTAAATCACTCAGTTCATTGTACCTTGTTAGCTACATCAGCCCTACCCAACTAACAGAACTTCAAACTGATGGGAAATTACTTCTTACTATCCAGTGTGTCATTCCACATCACCTATAACAGACTCAGAATTTATATAATGTTCAGACAACTTTAGATTTGCCGCGCCAGCACGACAGCAGAGATTGTCTGAGCGAAGGACGTCAGGATTAAAACACACACTTCATGGTCAGCAAGCAAAGGCACACTTTATCCTTCTCTCCTTCCCTATTTATACCCTTCAGCATGGAACCTGGGGCTGGGGGTAGGTGGAAGCTCTCAGCAAGTGCGTCAATAACATGCCACACTAACATGGGGGTCAAAGAACAGTCACGTAAACACAAGGTAGCAAACACAAGGCAGGAACACTTCCTGCCTCCTGTTTTTCTGTTCCAGCACCCATGGCTCATTCTTTCTGTTTCCACACAACAGTGTGCATATGATTCCGTGAGGGAGGTGGGGAGTCTTTCCAGGCAAAGGACCCAACAAGATTATTATAAATTCACCCTTTAAAATAAAGAGCAGTAAAGACTTTAAAATAAAGAGCAGTAAAGACTGAAGATTACATGGTAGCTAATGAATCTGTTTGTTTCATGGAATCCATCAGCAAATGTATTGGAGGAAGTGCATCTTAATATAAAATTTCAAAGGGAAATGGAATAAATCAACTGGCAAGTCATAAAGAAGGACTATGAATATACTATCCATGTGAGAAAAATAAATTCAGTGCTAGATTTTATCTCCCGTGGAGTCTACTCCAGAGTTTCACACCCATTTACTCATTTAACAAATTTTCATTGAGTTCCTCTAGTTCGCCAGGCACTTCTGGTCCCAGTGCTTATTAAATATTGGTTGATATAAAGTAGAACTATAAGCCTGTCTTTAAGTCCCTGGCAACCCACTCTCATCTCTGCTTAGTTACTGTAATATGCAGCTACTTGGAAATACCTCAGATCCTCAGGATCACAATGCCTACTAGAACTTGTACATCTAACATTACTCTTTACCTCTTTCTCAGCCAATCTCAAGGTCAAAATCCCTGCCAAAGGCTGCTTTATGTCCTAATTGTTGTACATGTTGTACCGGGGTCTGTGCAGTAATCCTTTATTCCAGGAAAAATAAGGGACAGAATCAAATTTTGCCAAATACAAACTGGCCTGTGGTTATCTCAGTTTCCAGTAAGGCTGCCAGTAGGTCAAGAGATAAATTTAACAACTGATTTGTGAGCACATGGAAGTTCTAGCTTAGTTATATTTAAAAACAAAAAGAAAATTTCTTTCTTTCTCTAGTTAAATACTGACCTTAGATTTTTAGTGGTTCCATATATCACACCAAAAAAAAAAAAAAACCTGTAGAATCTAAGTTGATGTATTGATGGTGTTATCAGACAATTTTAATTTATAATTAAGGTATTATACTTTAAAGCCTTAATAACAAATGTAATTTTAATACCTTTGTCTCGTATGACCTGCTGTCACAGTGAAGAATTCTGTCAAGGATTTGTCACCAGGTAAACACAGAATTTTTGCTCCATCTATATTCTTTATGATTTTCATCAAATGGGTTATTTTTCCTAGTATATAAGAGGTCCTAATGTAAATAACTCAAAAAATTGAGTCTTTGGAATTTTCCTCCTTTACAGCCCATGTTTGAATGAGTTTATGCTGTAGGATGGGGCTTGAATCTTGTTTCACTTGTTTCACTGAGCTCAATGCTGTAGAACTGCAGGGAGTGTTTTGATTACTTTCCCAGGTACAGGGAATGATTTGCAAAATGTTATCCTTTATCCCAGCTGCATTCTCCTGCACCATCTTCTGACCCTAAATCACTTGATGCTGTTTACTTCCCCAGGATCTTGGTGACAGTGGCCTTGACAAGGAATTTCTCCTTGCGCATTTTGCCATGTGCAATGAGAGATTAAGTTATCTGAGAGAACCCTTTAGCTTAATTATGGAAAACGGGAACTTGGAAAGTATTCTCATCTTTCGAGTTTCATGTTACCTAAAAATAAATTTGAGTTCCCAATTGGCAAGTACATGGTGTGAATTTGATTAAGTGCTTTCTCCTCAAATAAACACCCAAAAGTTTGACAACCTTCTCTGTTGGTTAATGAAACATGCAAAGGTGGTTTGCTGCCCTTACAGTCAGAGACACTATACTAAGATATCGTTTTCTTTCTGATAACATTGACAAAAGTCCATAGTTTGGCAGGATCTGTTGGGGGAGATGTGGATGAGCAGGAGTACTTACACACTAAAGTGGAATATGCAGGATTGGACAACAGCTAACAAAGTTTCTCTCTCCATTTTCCTTGACCCTGCAACCTCATTCCTTAGAATCTACTCTAACGAGTGGCTCTCAAAATAGGAAGTTTATTCTCTAAAGCACTGCTTATAGTAACACAAATTGGAATCAGTTCAAATGTACATCACAAAGAAACTGACTACATACATAATACAACTACAGAATGGAGTATAATTCCATTTTTAAAAATAGAATAAAAATACAAAATCTATGTTCTAAGTGGAGCAATTTCTATTACATAATGCTAAAATGTATAAATGTACTTAAAGTATGTATAATGTATAGTATGTAGTCTTTTATCAAAGGAACCATTAAACATACATATACACTCTAACCTTTGCAAAAAAGTTTGTCTGAGCATGGAAAATAATAGGATGGAAGAGGAACCAAAATGTAGATATTGTGTTATATGGAATGGACTAGTTATATGGAATGGACTTTGGAAATATATAGTTTACATATTCAAACATAAAAATACCAAAAAAATGGAAATAAGTATATCAATCAATCTATGTACAGGTCAAGTTAATAACAGCATTTTAAAGAAATTATTTCAAATATCTTGAAAATACTATTTGACTATACTAATTTAGGGAACATATTCTAAAGAAAAATAGATTTCTGCAAAGAAATCTTAAACTTCAGCAGTCAAATATGTAGTTGTGATATTAGTACCAACTATATGAAACTATCATATATATGCTGTATTATGTTGTAAACAGAATTATGTTAATATTAGAACTCAAGACCATTAGTATAAAAGAAAAACACTTTAAACATAAAATGAAAGTAAGTAAAATACAAATAAACAAACAAACAAACAAAAAAGCTTGTTATTTCCAGTTCCACTTCAAATATGTTCTGCATATGTGTCCACTATACAGGTATAAAAGAAATGACAGTCAAAAGGCAATTAGCATGCCATGAGTCCTGACTGGCCAGTGTAAGTACCATCCCCTGCTAAAAAGGGTGATTCAAATCCTGGGAACAAATATACTAGATGGGCCTGGAATATTTTATCATACCAGAAAGCAAAGATGTTACCAAAGATTCATAGGAAAATTAAGGAATACTAGGAGGAAATCAAAGCCAATGTTGTAAAACGTCCATTGGCAAAAGATGAAACAAATTTTATTAAAGTAACAATGTAATTAATTGAAATGCATATTTTTAAAACGTTTGTGTTTCTATTCTAAATAAAAAATAAATATTCTAAATAAAAAATAAAATCCCAACAGGTAAAAATAAAAATACTTATTTAATACTTCAGAAATAACTAGGATATCAATTTCTTGAAAGTTACCAAATTAAAAATAGAGCACTAAATCTTTATCATGCATATGAGAACTGCTTTCTGGGCTAGCCAAGTTACTACAATTGATGAGGGGACATTCTTGTTATCTAAAAGATCTAAAAATATGACAGAGTAAGAAAAATCCTAATTTGAAATTCCAAAGAAAGTAATAAATTCAGCAATGATCATTTATAGATACAGCTACTTGATGGAAAGATGGGAAACTAAAATGTGGAAATAGACTCCTTTATCATCCTAGAGAGTGTGACTCACTCTCTATTGTGCGTCTCCTAAAATGACACAATATGGTGGACACATCACCAACAGAACCAAAAATGTCATCAAAGAACCAAAATGTCATCAAGTTCAATAACACCAAAAGAAATCAAATAGTAAAATAAAAAATATGTGCATTTCTGAAGCATTAGTGCTTATGCTTCTCGTCTGAATTAAGGATAGGATGCTTATGCTTCTCGTCTGAATTAAGGATAGGATGCTGCATGGTATATAGGAATGAAGAGAGGAGGGAGAAGGAACCCTCTGTCCACTTCCTAGCCAGTGTCTTTGCTCTCTGTCCTCAGTAGTAGAAGTACCTGAGGTATCTTAGCAGTCTTTTGCATAAGGCACAAATCTCATTGATGAGGCCCCATTCCCTCTCACCTAGGTACCTCCCAAAGCTTCCCCTTCTAATATAATCATGCAGAGCTGTAGGACTTCACAATGTGAATGGGTGGGGGAAGAAGTACACAAGCCTTCAGACATAGACTAGAACCTGATCATGAGGAGTTAAACAAAGGAACATAAAACAAATACAAGAAGCAGACAAAAGAACAGGACAAAATTTACCTCTCCACTTGGTAGTTAAGACTACAAAACTACATGGCTTTTCTCAGTGCTCTTCTAAGCAAAAGAAACCAACTTCAATTTTATATTCACTGTTAATTTTAATAAGCTTTCAAATCACCCAGTCTGCCTAGACTACGGACTGTGTACTCTGTATGTGTATGTAGGAGTAGTTCATATTTTCAAGGTGCTTGTGGCTAGTAATCTATTTAGACATCTGTATAACTAACTACATGTTGCTTTTACTGTAGGAACAAAATTGATACCAGAAAATAACAAGTTAAAAAAACTCTCATAAATTAAGCAAAACTTTTAAAAAATAGTGCTAAAAATTGAGTTTTTATGCTAAAAAATGAAACAGATTTGTTTTATTGTATTTTACAGGCAATAGTATGTACCTACACAATACTGATTCATAAAACAGAGTGACACATGTCAACAAAGGATGAGGGAATAACCCTACCAACAAACTATATAACAGTGTAATGTCATACCTCTCACTTCCTACTGTTCATGCAGGATCAATCATAAGGGAGTTATTTGAAAAGCAAACAAACACAAGTATCAGCAGCTTTCCCATTAAACATCTTTTTATCTGTTTGCTTCAAATCATTCTCTGTAGTACCATGTTATTAATTTTTTTCCTTCTTTATCTAGTCTTCATGACCAGTACCTGTTTATAGGGCTTTTGATATAGTTTCCCAGTTTCACCATCAGTTTCACCAACTTCATGAAATTATCTATCTTTTCATGTTCATTTTATAATCACTTTACACTGCATTTTCATCCAAAAACAAATCAACAAAATTGTCGCGGGTTGATCACTAAATAGACACCTCTAATAAACAGAGAAGGTCTGACTGAGGAAGCTAGCTATGTAAGTGGTCCATTTATTAGTAGTATTCTGCTTCACTATAAAGTGGCACCGTTATAATGATGTGGCTACCAATTACTCAGCTAAGGAGCTGTCCTCCCTAAAGCAAAGCAGTGATGTGTGCACTCATCGCCCGAGGAGAGTTATGAAGTGATCTACAGGAAAGGGAGGTTGTCAATTGTATGAAAAGTTCTTCAAATAGTTATAATAAATACCTCTTTCCAAGGAAAAGTGTGATTCATTTTATGGGAACTTTAATTGGACTCATGCTGGGTTTCCATGGATAGATGAGCTAAATCTAGAAGCTGGAATTTGGTAGTTTTCAAGCAAAGAAACACAGGGAGAGATAGTCCAGACTTAGGAAGGGACTGACCATGAAATAAATAAAACAGGTGTTCGAGAACTCGAGGTTCTGCAATCTTCTGGAAGTCCAGCATTCTATTGGGACATAAACAAGCGGCTTGGGAGGGTGCTTCCCTGGTGGCCCAGGGGTTAAATCTCAGAAATACCATGCTACCTCCTCTGTGGCCTGAGTTCAAATCCCCCGCCAGGGAACTAGCCTACGCATGGCACAGTAGACCTCTCCTGTCTCGCCATTGCTCCCCACTCTGTCTCTGGTGAATCTTCTCACCCCTTCTACCTCTAGCCTATACCCCAGATCTTCTACACATAAATAAATAAATCTTTAGTAATAAAATAAAGAGGCTCAAAGGAGGGCAGGCACAACCCACAGACACTGGAATTCCTTTTGTAGATAATGGGGAACCAGTAAAAGCGTTTGAGAGCAGACTGGCCTGGCCCAGAAGAATGTGCACAATCAGTGGATTGAAGAAGCAAGAGATACGGATAAAGGACACATCCGGTAAACGTTTTACCCCAGGGGCCCTCCCTGGTGGCGCAACTGGTTAGGACGCAGCAGCTGCTTCAGTGTGAGTTCTATCCCCACCCCAAGAGCAGACCCACATGGTGTGGCAGACCTCTCCTGAACGGCCAACTGCTCCCCTCAGCAGTGTACTTTGTTGGTTTGCCCATTCTGCTCCCCACTCTGTCTCTGGTGTATCCTCTCGCCACCCTGCCCCTCTGCCAGGATAGTGGCGTGGATAACGGCTGTGAGAGGAAGAGACTACAAGAGAACTCAAAGAGCCCACAGAGTCCCCGGGCCACACTACAGTTGGTGTGGAAAGATCATTAGTGCCCGAAAAGGCCACTGAGGGCTCCCAGGCTCTCTTTTGCCCATCTACCCATATAGAGAAGCTGTCCCGTGCCTTGCTACCTGCCTGCACTACGCTGCCCTTTGCAAAATATTTTCCCACGGACCTTGAGACAGTGCTCACAATCCTATATTCCTCTGTTGTAGGACTTCAGATCTCTTTTGAAATGGATATGCTGTTTGGCTGGGGGAATCACAGAGGAAATCTTTGCCTGATGACCATGAACTTAATTACTTGGACTTGGCAGATACCCTACAAAAGTTTTTTTTTTTTTTTTGGGGGGGGGGTGGAGTAAAGGGCAAAAAAGATTCTATTGCAAGGGATGAAATCAACATTGTAGAGATTTCAGGGTAATTGGAGATCAGTTCAAGTTCACCAACTGTCCAAATGAAAGATGGTCATGTGGCCAGAACCCCAGAGCTGGTGGAAGAGAGCAAACATGGCCCCCAAGAGGGGGTCTGAAGAAAGGTTCCACCAATTTCCCAGCCATACTGTGGACCTGCACCCCACCTGCACTTCATTTCTAGCTTACATATTGACTTGCTGATGGAAGAGCAAAACAGAACAGAATTTTTTTCACAATTTCTCTGAAAAAAGAATTTATCCTGATTCACATGTCTATGCTCAGATCCATTTCAGCCATGACATTTTTTGAGTAACATGGCTTTTAGTATTTTAATAACTAAAAGTATGCTTTCAAGAATGAATATGCATTTCCTTTTGAATTTTCCAGCTGTTGTAATGGCCTAAGTCGTATTCATATCATTTATAAGTAAAGCAGAAAATCTACTGAAGAATTCCTTTGAATACATTTTTCCATCATCCAACAATTATCATTGTCACCCTTTTATTTTGAGGGAGTATAATGAATGTATATTGCCACCATAGAATATTATAAAATAAGGTGACTTCAAATTCTGTCTTTTTGTTTAAGGGCTGATATATCCCCGTAATTTTCCTGCCATGGGTAGATTATGTCTGTATGTATAATAAAAAGCAAAGAAATATTCTAGGTAACTTTCAGTAAAACTAGGTTTTTATTTTCATTATTCTGTTTTCATTTGAAGAAAGGACTAAGAGGTAAATTGTATAGACATTCACCAAAATTCTTTACCAGACTGCACATCTATACATAATGCTTGTCATACTGCACTGAGCTTGCCTCTGTATAATCTCAATGGAAAGATTTTCAAGGAACAATGCAAGGAGAGCCAGAGGCCTTCTCAAAGCGGAATTCAATTCAGCCCCTCTTGTTTGAGCTGTACACTGAAGCTAACGCAAGCTGTCTTAGGTGGTGTAGTACGGATGTGGGACCAGAAAGTAAGGGTGACTGAGTGGCATGATGAGGACAACTGTGACCAGCGGTGTGTAGTTACAGGAGTGTGACCATGTCATGAGCGAGCCATGCCATTAAGGAAGCACAAAGTTCCCTTTTCCTTCTAGAAACTCCTTCTGCCACACTACACACATACTCCCAAGTAAGATATTTTAAGTCCCATTATCACAGTCACCTAGGTAACTCATCAAGGCATCACGGCAAGGACATGGGTTCCCACAACTACCCAGGAAGATGTGAACCTTCCTTCAGGTATCAACCACTTAGAAGGACTCCTAGCTAACCACTTGGGGGGTTATCATCTTTGGAAGCCCCCATGAATTCACTGTAGGATTGTATGAATTCAGACCAACTTAAACTATCAGCCAATTTTAGAGAAAACCTATATAGTATTTTTTAAAAGATTTATTTATGCATACTGAACTGGGGTACAGGCCAGAGGTGCAGGGGCAGTAAGAGGATTCACCATAGACAGAGTGGGGATCAGAACAGGCAGACTGACGAAGTACACTGCTGAGGGGAGCAGCAGGTGGGTCAGAAGTCTGCTGCACCATGTGGGTCACCTCCAGGATGGGGATCAAACTCATGCTGAAGTGGCTTTAGCTTCTTAGTGCTGTGCTTTAACCTGCTGCACCGCCAGGGAGGGCCCTATGTAGTATTTTTTAAAGTAATATAGTGACAGATAAAATATCGGTTTTTATAGATACAAAAGACCCTTCATAGCCTACCAGATACATGAAAACTTTGAAAGATAGAAGGGACAGAACTTCCCCTGTACCCTTGAAACTTCCCTTTCTGTCCCCAAAGTGGCTGTCCGGAGTAAAATGGCTTCCCAGCAGTGATGCCCCACCTGCACTCCACAACAGAGGGGCTATAGACACAGAAGTGCCAATGCCTTCATGGGCTCCTCCCTCTGCCATGGACCACTGGGTGTACTCAGAGAGCAAATGAAGTCACCTCAGTGGATAACATGTTATTTAGTTTAGGGCCAACACCATCATTCTGCAGATACTGTTATATACTCATCCATATCAGCCTAAAATAATATGCTATGTAAAGGTACGTCAAAATAGATCTGTTCTTTGTTGGTTGAATTTTTAAAAATGACAGTAAGGCAGACTCACATGTTGAATGAACACACAGTGGACTTGATGGGGGGATGGGATAAGGTGTTAATCTTTTCTGCTCTTCATTCATCTTTTCAGATCTTCATCTTTAAAATGAAAAATAAATTCAGTATCAGATTCATAATCATCAGGAGACAACAAGAAGGAATTAGAAATTAGTAATGAGACAGGATTCTAAGAAAATAGGGCTTGATGGCAAACTGAAGACATGTATATGTAAGATTTTATTTAGCTTTATTTAAAGCCAATATTCCAACATTCATTGGAAGGACATCCAGGACTATACTTTCACAAGAGGGTCTTTAAGGTTCTTGTTAAGTTCAATAATATCTGAAAAAAAAAAAATGTTTAGGTATACTTTGGGGTTCTATAAAATGTTAGGACTTTTCTACAAAAGTTCATGTGCCTGTTAAATGTATAATTTTTCAAATTCAAAGTTTTATTATATATAATGGCAATAATGTAGTACACAAAATCACTGTATTTTCCGTTCCTCTGTCCATCACCAGCAGTAGTAATTGGGTTGAATATTTTTGCTTACCTCAACAAAAGATTTACTCAGAGAGGGGCTGGCATCTGTCTCCTGCCCCTGACTTTGGACTTTGCATAACATGTGACCCAACAGGACTGATGGCACAGCCATGTTAAACCTTCCAAGCCTAGCATTTTCTACACTCATTACTCTTCTGTGATACAGAAGATGGATTTCTGACAAGGAAGGAGGCAGAAAAAAAAAAAACAAAGCAAGAAAGATATCATTCAAACCAAAGTACAAGTGTCATTTATAGCCTTTTTTAAAAATAAGCCAGTAACTAAACAATAGGTTTGTGAGTTAACTTCTTCCAAAAGACACCTCGTAAGTTATGTGTTCACTGTGTGAACAGAATAGTCGGTATAATGACTTTTACTTGACTTTATTAAACCTCTCTCGCTATTTCAGGCTGTCATTTAAAAATGCCTGTTTCTGTTCACATCCTCACCCATAAAATGTGTCGAAATGCACAAGTGACCTTGAGCTCTCTGAATAAGGACAGAGACAGTCATCCAGTTGGAATCCCAGTTGTCTTTGAGAAGGAAACTCCCCACACTTCTCATGAATTGAATCTAGCCAAAGGGGATGGTGAACCTCAGTTAGCTGAAAGTCTCCAATGAGACAGAAGGATAAAGACTTCATCCCGGGCAGAGGGTGGGCAAAATTGTAAGAGAGGGATCCAGAGCCCAGAAAGCTGCAAGGGTAGTGGGAAGGAGCTTATCCCCAACAGACTGGCTATGTGCTCCTCTCTCATAAAAATTCATATCCTAGAACAGGTAAGATCACATCTGTGCTTTTATCCTTCCTGGCATAGTTCAGATGGTCTGGGTATACCCAATATAATAAATACTAAAGGAAAATAAAGATGAAAATCATTTCAGAAAAGAAAAGCTCACATAAGTCAGCTTTCCAAATAAGAGTTGTCAGACCCTGAAGGAACCTATAAGAATAGCTAAGAACTGGCCCTCCCTGGTGGCACAGCGGTTAAAGCACAAGCACTGAGAACCTAAAGCCACTTCCACATGAATTCGATCCCCGCCTGCCCCAGAGGTGACCACATGGCACGGCAGACCTCTCCTGACCCGCCCGCTGCTCCCCTCAGGTGTGTACTTTGTTGATCTGCCTGTTCTGCTCCCCGCTCTGTCTCTGGTGAATCCTCTCACTCTCTGCACCTCTGGCCTGTACCCCAGTTCTGTATGCATAAATAAATAAATCTTAAAAAAAAAAAAAAGAAAAGCCACAAACTTTAACTAAACCTAAAATTACCTGACAGGATACCTCAAATATCCCTCTCATTCCTTAGGTTTTCCTACTTTCATCTGAGTTCCCAGCCCAGGTAAGGGATCCACCTAAATAGTCTTTCTCTAAAAAATGATGGGGAGGGGGTGTGTGGGGGAGAATCTAGTTTAGACCTGTATGCCTCACATTTCCTTCTTTTCAGTTGCCAGAGGTTTGTTCAGCTCAGTTTCAATTCACTGCATCCCCAAAACCATTCATTCTTTTTCTCATCTGAGTCATCAGCTATGCATGCCTTTGGAATCTTCCATGAAAATGCTCAAATAAGGCCCCTCCCAACGGCTCAAGCAAGTATTCTTCTAAAACATCTAAATCAAGGTCACAATAAAAAAATGTGTCATGATAACGATACAACAGCACTTACATTTGGGTCATGAAAGACCCATCGCGGGTGATTGCAAATGCACAGCTCTTCCAACAGACCTGATCGTTTGGGTGTAATCAGCCCGAGGTGGATCCTAACACAGTCGTGGTCACCATAGACCACAGTAGGAGAAATGTCTCCTTAATGATTCAGGAACCATAAAGCACACACAGTGCCTATGGGATCATTTTCTCTTTTGCGGTCAGGAGAAAGGGGAGAAGCAGCAGCCCCACTGGGTGCTACTGAGGAGGCTGGATAGGATGGAAGTAGAGCGATGGCTTGAGAATGCGCAGCCAAGTCAGATTCTCCCTCCTCGTGCAAATCCACAAGGAGATTTCCATTCCAACACTGAGTGGAAAGATCTAAAGTTCTACAAGACATGGGAGCAACGGCTTCCTAAATGGCACTGACTTGGGCATGTTTACCTGTTACTCTCCCCCTGGAGTCATTGCGTGCTGCGCTTAGCAATATGGTGAGCACAACCGGCCCACCTACGTGCTGTGCTCTTTTCTGAATTGTAATGTCCTCTTTCCATAGATTAGTGAAGGTCTGAACCATGTGGTATCACTTATAGACAGACCTTGAGATCACAGCCATAGTGGCAGGCAGCGGTAGAAATAAGCAGATCTGCATCCACGTTCTCGCCTCCCAGCCGCCCCTGGCGGGCTCCCACAGACAGGGCTTGATTAGGTGCGTAGTTCCCTGCAGCCAGCGCAGGAAAGCATCGGAACGCCTCATTTACTTGCTGGCTCCCCACGCTGGCTGCATAGATGCTGGTCCGGGGCTTTGCACTCCACTTGCTCCACCTGTAACGGGAGGACCTACCAGCTGAGCCAGCGTTTATTGGGGCCATCCTGAGGGTGACTCCCTTTGTGAATGAAATGTTCCATCTCCCACCATCTGGTCTCTCAAAGCAGAGTGAGCAGGAGGCATTTTAATTATCATGAATCTTCAGAAGAGGAAAAAAGCTCACATGAATGAAAGAGGTCTTTGAAGTTCACCAAAGGCATCCTCCTCCTGGGGCTGAAGACGAGGGCAGAAGCATTCTGCCACCAAAGGGAGGTGAGGGGGTTTGTGGGCGCAAAGGCAGTGGTGGCTTCAACTGTGCCCCGCTCCCAGGACGCCTGTAGCCACCTCTGCTTTCTACACCGTATCTCATCTAATCTGCAGGTCTCCCTGACGGTTAGTTTTGCTCCAACGAAGAGTAAACTGAAGTGCAGAGAAGATAAGAAACGTACCTAAGTCCTCGTATTTAGGGAGGCGTCAGTGGATTTAATTCTGTGTCTGTTTGACTCCCAAGTCTATTGCCAGGGTAGCAGGAAGCAGCAAGCTCCTTTTTGTGTGTGATCAGGACCCCTTTTCACTTTTGAATATTTTTGAGGGCCCCAAACAGTCTACAGTCTTTGTGTGATTTATATGTTTACCAGTTTTTTGAAAATAAAGCACCTAAATTTTACATGGGCATTTATTAATTCATTTCAAATTAAGAATAGTAATCAAATTAACATGTTACTAAAAATAACCTATTATATGAAAAATAACTTTACTGTTCAAAACAAATTAGCAAGTATGACATTGTGTTTCATTTTTGCAAATCTTTTAAATATCTGGCTAATAGAAGATTCAATATTACACAATTACATTATCACACAGCCTCTAGAAAACTCCACTGATAACTCACAAGCAGAGTGAAAGTTCAGTATCTTAGTGTTATTTTGAAAACAGACTTTACTCAAACCCCCACACACACCATACAGCACACAGCACACACACACACCTTACCCTGGAAGAATATCAGTTTCTCCAGACCACACTTGGAGAACCACAGCACTATGAAACATTCCCCTGCATGGAGGTGGAGGTTGGGTGTGACCTCTGCTATTTGTTCTGAAACACCCTTCACCAATGCAGACCAGTCATGTATATCAAGAACCACTGTGTAAGTAGGTCTCAGAAACATTGCTTTTTAAAGTCTGAGGGGCAAGGCTTCATATAATGATAACATGATCTTTCATTTGCCAGCATAGGCCAAAAAGAGTAACCTTGTCTCTCTTATGATGCCAGCGAGACTGTACATACTTCTTAGCAGGTGGAGTTGCCACACCGTGGAAAATCATGTGGCGGTCCGCCCAGCCTAGCAGGCTAATCCAGTGAGCAGTCCCATCTTCAGAGAATCTGCTTCTGCAGCTCGTGTTCAGAATGATTACAGGCATTTACAACAAAATGCTGCTAATTTTTGCTGTGAAAATATGGACTTTCATATGTTGTTAAACCAGATAATGGGCACTGCCTGCTGTTCTCCTTTGGTAGGTGAAGCAGAGACAGGGATAATGACCATCCTACTGAAGCTTCAAACCAGGCAAGAAGAGACGGTCCAGGGGCAGCTTAACTAGCCAGAGCCAGATGGATGAACCTAAAAGCCAGCGGGAAATACAGCGAAAGGGAAGGGACCCACCAGCCAGAGTAAGACTGCCATGATTAAGAGAGACCCCTGCCGGCTCAGTTCAAGGTCAAGGGCATCACAAATCAGAATCAGGAAGGGCAAAGGCAAGCTGGCCTTGGCTCACATCCACAAACACTGTTGGCAGTGAGTGGCTTCTAGGATACTGTGGTCTCGCTAGTAGGTTGTTCCATCTGATGCCTGATGCTGTCCCTCCAGAATCTACCAAAACCACTTCTATCATAGGATACTATGTAGTTATATTCAATTTTATTACTAGTAAAGTTTTTTAAAAATACATATTTTTAAAATAATATATATAATTTTATTATGTGTGTATTATGTGTGTATATATATTATATATATACATGTCTTGATCATTTAACGATTTCTATCTATAACTAGAATTACAGTGTCCATCGACACAAATTTTGCCTTAGGGTCCAAAATGATTCTTTACCTAGGACTTTTAAGTAGCTTTCTTTACTCTATAGTATTTTGTTGTTTTTTTTTTTTTTCACAACTAGGCTTCTTTTATGAGGAAAATTTATAATTTAAGCAAGGCAAGTAATTAGAAATAAGTTGTTCAAACTGTGAACAACTGTCAGTTAAGGACAAATGAAAACTAAATTGATTTGCCTTTAGAAAAGCTTCCTTCTATTACAGACAAGCCTTCATGTTTTGGAAATCAGAAGTCACTTTATACCCAGCAATTAATAAATTAAAAAGTTGCATTTCTATTTGTCTCATGACCATGTATTAAATAGGCAAGTCTGAAATTAGTGTCTGTTAAAGCAAAACTATGTAAAGCAAGTTGATTTGCCAGATATTTCAATCTCACTAATATTTTGAGGCTCAAAATAAACAGTTACAGATTCTACCAAGTCTTTATAACCACCTTTCTCTTTTTTTTTTCTAAGACTTATTTATACATACAAGAACTGGGGTACAGGCCAGAGGTTCATAGGGTGAGAGGATTCACCAAAGACAGAGTGGAGAACAGAACAGGAAGGTTGACTGAAATACACTGCTGAGGGGAGCAGCAGGCGGGACTGGAGAGGTCTGCTGTGCCATGTGGGTCAGCCCCCTCGCCAGTGGTCAAACTCTTGCTGCAGTAGCTGCAGATGGCTTCATAGTGCTGTGCTTTAACCTATTGTGCCACCAGAGAGGGCCAATAACCACCTTTCTTCTTTCTCTTTATTACCCTACCACTCTCCCTCACTCATTCAAAAAAAAAAAAATTCAGTAAGAGTCTCATGTAGCTAGAAACTCTGTTGTTTTTTTTTTTTTCTTCATTGAAAGGCTCTGTGGTGTTCACTAATGAGGCCCAGCAAGAATCAGATCTCAGAAGTTCCCCGCCTGCCAAAGCACTCCAGACTACAGTCCTTCCAGCTTGACATTAGTCTCACCCTTTATTACTCTCTCTTCTGGGATCCCTTTATGTCTTGATCATCTGCTAGAGTCTTGGGAAGAGAAAAAGAGCAGAGAGTGGTTTCTGCACTGCTAAATAGTAACTTTACTCTTCAAAGCAAATATATATGAGACACACATATAAATATGTGTGTGTGTGTATCTATCAGATAATATATATAATAGCATATTATATACATTTGATATACCTTAAACTCTGTTTTATATGTCATATAACACACACACACATACACACATATATATGTTATATATTTATGTATCTTAAACTCTGCTTTATATTGTCTTTATAGTGAAGCAGGAAGTTTCCCGAGTCTAGTTAGATTCTGACACTTTCTGAGGACTGCTACTTGGGGAAGTCTGTCGTTTGGATTCTGCTGTTGCTGAACTGGAAAGTTCCTGCAATATACTGCTTGTCTACCATAGACTTTGGCTACCCTGACCCCCTTCCCAAACAATAAAGAATGCCCTTGCTGTGATGGATGGAATGACAAGTTTTCTCATACAACCTGTATAAAGCCTCACCATTCCTGTAATTCAGGCTCAGCCTTTTGACTGATCCCACTGAGCCCAACAATGTGACAAGTAAATCTCTTTCTCCATCTCTTTGAGTGCTGTCTGATTTCTCTGGGAAATTGCCATAACAGTAGTCTTTCAAAATATGAACTTTTTTCCTACTGGTATCTATTAACATTAGGAAGATTAATGTATGTTGTATGTAGAAATTTATAAAAGAAAGAAAGGAAGAAAATAAAGATGGGAGGAAGGAATGATAATACAGAGCACAATCCCTTTGTTCCTTTATAGGGATAAGGAGAAGTGCTAAATGAAGTCAGAATTAGCAACTATGATCAGCAGCAAACCTGTGTCTTTTGACTTGTGTCTGGAGGCAAGGATAGCCAATTCCCCGAGCACTTGTAGTCTGAAGACAAATCAAGTTAACAAATATTCATTTGCATGCTAGCTACTGAAATGCCCATTTATCATCCTACCCAACTCTGCTTTCTTAATTTAATAACCAACACATAACGAGCTCAGCACCTCACATGCCTGAACTGCACAGCACTAGACACCCCATCTTGAGAAGATGTTTATCAAAACTCTTAAAATGTACAGCTCTTGATCTCTGCCCATCTTGCTGGATGTTTTGTAGAGGAGAAAAAGCAAGTAGATAGCCAGAGGCAGAGAGAATGACAGTAACTCTGGCCAGGCATTCACCTGCCTATCATAGCGCAGGCATAAACTGTTTGGATCCATTTCACTCAGGGGTGTGTTAATGCATACTTGCCTTCTCGGCTCACAGAATAACAAGCACAGACTAAAGTTTTGATTCTGTGTTGTGCTGCAGCTCTAGGCAAACTGACGTCTTCTCAAGATCTCTGTCTCTCCACAGAGAAAAAAAATGTCTATTGCAGTGTGTGCAAGAATTTGATGCCTTAATACACTGACTGATTTAGAGATTGCTTTTAAAGTGTTTCTTGAGAATGAAGAGCTGTTTACCTGAAATGCCAGTGATAGCCTCATTCTCCTAACAATCTTTAGACTAGCATAGAATCCCCCTTGTCCTCTTTTGAAGCCAAACCATCAGCATTATAATGTTCAGATTAGATACGTGTAGCAAGGAATTAGGTCTGACAGCCCAGATGGGCAAGCAGAGGTGGGAAAAGGGAAGGGACAAGAAAACCTAATCGTAATAGACCATGAAGTCATTGTGCCTTTGGGATTTTCTCCATGACAAAGCCTAAATTACAGTTGTGATAGCCCTTCCATCGAGAAAGCACGGGCAGCCAGCTTTCTGGTTTGCCCTCTGAAAACTTCAAATTCCCCTTCTCCTTTCCCATGGTGAAGAGAGCTGAGACACAGCAGCACCTCACCACTTCTTTGATTCTCAATTTCTATCAGTTCTATAGCAATAAGGTAGAAAAGCATTATAACTTATACCTCTCATTGCTCTGAGAAGGGCTCAGATTTGACTCCACAGATTCATGTTCCAAAAGCTCTTGATGTTCTTCAATTGCTTAATTCCTTTAATTTTGGAAGAAATGGTTATTTCTAGCATGTCTGGATATTAGTCTGGCTCAGAGCCCACTGTGAGTCCAAGAGTAGGAATGATCCAAAATGGTTAGTGCAGTAATGATTTCACTGCTGCCGCACGGTATGTAGAGGGCCTCTTACAGAAGAGCATGTAGAATGTACACAAGCCCTCAGGTCTTCAGGGCAAGGGTCCTTGTCGCCAAGTGAGTAGGACTGACATGCATCTGGACCCACTGCAGTGAAGATCATGAAGGTAATGTGATCATGACCTATCTAAAAACACACATGGGGGCCCTCCCTAGTGGTGCAGTGGGTTAAAGCACAGCACTAAGGAGCTAAAGCCACTTCAGCATGAGTTCGATCCCCATCCCCGAGGTGATCCAGATGGCACCGCAGACCTCTTCTGACCTACCCACTGCTCCCATCAGCAGTGTACTTAGTCAGCGTGTTCTGCTCCCCACTCTGCCTCTGGTAAATCCTCTCACTGCCCCTGCACCTCTAGCCTGTACCCCAGATCTGTATGCATAAATAAATAAATCTTTAAAACACACACACACACGAATTTTACAGTTTTAACCATGTTACACTTGATCGAATGTCCCTGGAGTCGGTAATAAAATTGTCTCTTTCCCTTCTCCTCCTCTGGGTGTAGGACTTCTGATCAGAATTGTGGACTTTGGATAAAAAATGATTTGGTAGTAATCTGACTTGTAAAATTTACTTAAGTAGTACTATATTAAAGACAGTCTGGAATATTCATGGCAAAGCTTAATTTCAGTTTACCTGTACAGTTGTAATTGTTGAAACCTAAATGCATCCCTAGCTCTCTCTTCTTTAAGCCTCTGGTTCAATATCAGAAATGATAACAGTTAGTTACTACCTCCTGTGAGCATTACTGGGTGTAAACACAGGTAACCCCAAGAGGCCTGGGAAGTCTGGAGCACCTGGCAGAATGCTTCCAGAGGATGTGGGCACAGTGTCCGAACAGAGCTCTATGGCTTCCTGGCTGCTGGACAGAGGTTGCCAACCTGCTAGTCAGTGATTAAAAATCCCAGTGATGAGAAATAGCAGGGCCCAGGCGCTGAGTAGAGCTCAGAAAAGAGAATTGCAGTGTCAGGAGGGCTGCGTGAAGCAACTGGTGGTGTCCAGGAAACTAAGGCACTAAGACGTAAGACCAAGATAGAAATTGAAGCCCAGAAACAAGGCACGCATTGCATTGCCAGAACTGGAATACAGGTAGCAAGCCTGAGGCCAAAAGCCAAACTGAATGTCAAAGCTGGGCCAGACTGTGCACCTGGCTGCCGGCTCCAGAGCTTCTGCTGCCCCCTAGAGCTTCTGAAATGCCTCCTACCCAATCAAGTTCACCTTAGGAAGTGGGGCTGAGCTTGCAGGCACAGGCAAGAAGAAATTTCAACTGAGGAACTGAGAAACTTTTACAAGTGATGTCCAGAAATTTCTGACTAAGAGTTTGGGTAAATCATTCAATGAAAGTGAGTTGAAAGAGGTGGGAAAGTGATGATTTCAACCCAAACTTCCAGTCTGAGTCTATAAGTGCCATGAATCAAGAAGAGATTGAAATGTGATTTGTCTGGAGTGATCAATGGATCATAAAACAAAGTTTCAATTATTTTTGAAACTGCCTAACTTATGGTGTTTAATTTCAGAAAAACCTTTTACTTTGATTTGTTTAGCTATAGATTAGGGATAAAATTAATATAAACTTAAGTTACTATTATGCTAAGATCATATACATAATATAAATACTGAAAATAATGGAAATCTCTAATTCTAGTAACTCAAAAAAAAAAAAAACTTAGGAGAAAAAGAAGTAGCTTCCATTCAATTCCAACAAGCAGAAAGAACAGGGTAAGAAGATTCTGTTTGCTGAGAAGTGGAGAAAGCACAGCTGCAGAAGAAAGTAAAGCTTAAATACTTTTGCTGCAGTAGCTTTTCTGCCTTTAATCTCTTTAATTGACTGCTCCTGGCTACATTGAAACACATCTTCATCTGTTTGAAATAAATTGTGCTGAACAGTCTGAGTGGAGAAGGGAGATGATGGAGAATTGCTTTATTTCTGTTCGCCATAGATGGTTGATTTCTCACTATCGTTGCCGTCGCAAAAATAAATAAGACCATTTGAAATGGAGATAGCAGAACTTTCTCTCTTTCTTTGAGGCCTCTGCTCTCATTTCTGTCTCTTTCTCACTGCTTTTTTTTTGACAGTCCTCCACCCAAGTCGTGCTACTCACTGGGGAAGTTTCTTGCATCTGGCCCTTGTTCCCATCTCCTGCTCCATCATCGACCCACTGTGGGAACTGTATCAGGCATCTTTCCACCAGTGACAGACAGAGCCCTGATCTCTCTCTAGGTTCTTAGCCCCCTCTCTGGACTCCCCTCAATTTTCCACATAGATGATCTGCAAGACACAAGAACTAAGTTTGCTACTGGGATTTACGATCCTCAGTGACAAAACACTTCCCACAGCCTTTCCCTCCTGAGTTGCTCTGGTTCCGCCAGTCTCCCTGCAAGACAGACTTATATGGTCCAGGGCTGTCACTACCCCATGTGTGGATAAGCTGCAAGCTGTCAACAGTCCCTCAAGTTCTATGCCACTTTTTCTGCCCATATTCATTCCCAGCTGTCCCAGGTCTACTTGACCTCCCTTCCCCCTCTCCTGGATCTTCATGCCTCCCTGCTCCCACTTCCCCAAACTGAACCCATGCACTGATACCAAAGTTAGCTCCTTAAGGCACATGGTGGTCCAGGGAACTCTAACATTTAAAATTGGTGCCTTTGGTCCATGAAATACAATCCACATACCTCATTTTGGATTCAAACCCACTCATGACTTTATTCTACACAGTATTTTCATCTGTTCTGCTTCCCTGGGTTCCACAGAACCTGGCACATTGTTCTGGCACGTTGCATTGAGCCACATCTGAGGCACAGCAGCCTCTCCAGGGTTCATGCCTTGGTCCATCCTCTGCCCTTTCCTCAACCAACGACAACCCAAAACCCACATTTTCTCCCTTGTGCTCCCACATTGCTTTTATCAGCTTTTAACAATTATTTAGTGTTGAGTACAACACTAAAGTTGTAAGTTATTTGCAACCCTGATATGATTAGAAATTTCTCTAGTGTCATCCCTTTGGAGACTCCAAAGTTCTTGGGTCCTGGGTGGCAATTAAGGAACCAACTGAGGGAGAAGGACTACTAGGTGGAAAATCAAAATCAGAATTGTTGAGCTCTGGATTATTGGGACTGCGGCCTAATCATCTGTTTTCACTTTATTGCTGAGAATTGCAATTGACCCTACCATCGAATGTCATAAAACATATAAAGAGCTAAGCACAGAGCCTATTATATAATATATGCTCCATGATATGAACTTTGATTTTTTTCTCATTACTATTTCTCAGTTTTGTACACAGAACAATTGAAAAGCTCTGAGTGATTTTTTCAAAGTGGAATTCTCCCCCCACCCAAAAAAAAAAAAAAAAACTCATATACAATTTAAGAATGATGTGAACATGTTTCTATGGCTTAATCAACTGACCAGTTTCCTATATAATACTGATTCCCAGGAAACAAAATGGAAAAGCAGGTTAGAAACTGAAGACACACACTCCTTGACTCTGAGGGAATGAGGTCAAGCTCATGAAGTAGGTCAGCATTCTCTTCTCTCTCCCTGATAATCAGCGTCTGCCTGCATGTTGAGTGAAATGGAATTTCATAAAAGGTATTACCAGCCCACCATTAGTGTAGTAAGATGGCACAGATGCAGTAATGATCAGTCACAGTGGGCGCCCGGATCCAGAGCTGCCTGACACCCCAGGCTACTCTCATCCATGAAGGACAATGATGAGATGTGCTGTCAGCTCACAGACATAGAAATGGCTCTCCTCAAAAGCCTGCTTTGCTCCCTGGTGGCACAACAGGTTAAAGCTCAGCAGTGCAAACTGGCCACAGCTGCTTCAGTGCGAGTTTGATGCCCAGCCCCAGAGGTGACCCACATGGCACTGCAGACCTCTGCTGACGGGCCCGCTGCTCCCCTTAGCAGTGTGTTTCATTGATCTGCCTGTTCTGCTCCCCACTCTGTCTCTGGTGAGTCCTCTCACCACCCCTGCCCCTCTGGCCTGCACCCCAGTTCTGTATGCATAAATAAATAAATCTTTAAATAAAGAAAGAAATATATATATATTTTTTTAAAATCCCACTTTTGGATATTCAGCCTCACAAAACGAGGGCAGGGAGATTACTCAGGGAAGCACTGCATCCTATTCCAGTCTCTTTAAAGCAATTGAAAACTTTCATAGGGATCTGCATTGTAGGGAATTCTCAAATCTGTGACAAGCAGTCAAATGAAGCGACAGGGTAGATATTGATTCTCCTGAAGTTATACATCAAACTCATAACTAGTCAGCCACTGAGGGGAGACAGAAAAGAAACAGAATCAAATGTCAGTTTGTCTGTGTACTGAGTCCAGAAGCAACTCTCTGTCAAGAGCTGGCATTCGTCTATTAATGTGAAAATGGGAATCTGCTTCCCTATAAATTTGAGATTGTTAAAGCACTATATGATCTCGTAAGTCCTTTTCTGCTCTGAAGTGTTATTTCTATAATTATAACCACATTCCATAGTTCTTAGGTAAGTAAAGGGGAAAATAGCCCTCTCTCTTCCATTTAAAAAAAAATGCAAAAATCCATGAGATTATATTTTTAAAGATTTATTTACTTATTTGGCCTGGGATCAAACTCATTCTGAAGTGGCAGTAGCTAGCTTCACAGTGCTGTGCATTAACCCCCTGTGCCACCAAGCAGGGCCTCATGAGATTATCATAGAAGCAATTAACATCCAGGGCCTTGACTCCCAGTCCTAGGCCCATTGAGTTATGCTTATACCAGGTTCTTTGCTTCACCAGTGCCTGCTGTCTACTTCTTCTAGTCACAGGAGAATATATGACACAGATGAAACTGAAACAATTTAAGCCTTTAAAAGTTCATTTATGGCCCTCCTTGATGGCACAGTGGGTTAAAGCACAGCACTAAGAAGCTTAAGCCACTTCTACAAGAGTTCAATCCCCGCCTGCCCCGGAGGTGATCCACATGGCAAGGCAGACCTCTCCTGACCCGCCCGCTGCTCCCCTCAGCAGTGTACTTTGTCGAACTGTCTGTTCTGCTCCCCGTTCTGTCTCTGGTGGATCCTCTTACCCTCTGCATCTCTGGCCTGTACCCCAGTTCTATATGAATAAATAAATAAATCTTTAAAAAAAAAGTTCATTTATGAGAAGATATTTGAAACAAGAAATTATTTAATACCTTCTCATTAGCAGACTTGATTTGAATGTGAGAATCTTGGCTCGAGATAAACCAACTGTGTTGAGTTAAGGACATGAGCAGTTCTGGGAACTTCCTCATTCACCTACCCCCCACCAGGCACAAAGCTCCTGAAAACCTGACTGAAAATAGATAAAACAAATGATTTCCTGCCATCCAGATGAACAACTGAGGGATGGGAATCGTTAGTCCTTTCTGAAGTCGTAGGAGGCAAAGAAGAAATTTCTAAACTGTCTGGTGTGACTTTGATGAGAAAGTAATTAGAATCATCAGCAGAACCATCCTCATGTTTGAGTCAGATAACAAAGTCAGAGATGGCGATGGGCCGTGGTAAAGGGCAGGAGTCAGGAAAAAAAGGAAACTGGCATTTCCAGCTCCGTTAGCTAGGAATAGTTAGTCCAGAATCCAGAAATATATCAATGTTTTATATTTTTCCTCTTTATGTGTGACTAAATGAAGGTAAAGAAGTGTGTTGCTGTATCGATCCTTGACAAGGACATATATTCACTTTTTTGACAGCCTTAAGTTAAAATTATATTCCCTTCTTAAATCCTTTTATAATGGCAACAGAAGAACATATGTTAAATATCCTTTAGTATACATATTTTTTAAAGATTTATTTGTTTTTTCATACAAGGCTGGGATACAGGCCAGAGGGGCATGAGAGAATTCACTAGAGACAGAGTGGGGAGCAGAACAGGCAGATCAATGAAGTACACGGCTGAGGGGAGCAGCGGGTGAGACAGGAGAGGTCTGCTATGCCATGTGGATCACCTCCGGGGCTGGGATTGAACTCACACTGAGGTGGCTGCTGCTAGCTTGTAGTGTGGCATCCTTACATGTTGTGCCACTAATATACATATTTTTTAAAGTCTTGATTCTGTTTAAGTCCTTCAAAACTCAGTCTGATTTCTGTTGATGCACAGAATAACCAGAATGGTGCATTCTATTACACAATGTTAATGTATCTCTGCCCACAATTTCCATTGCTGGTGTCACTAACACTCCTCTCCCCCTTGACCAGTTTAGTCATATTAAAAATAACAGTAATTGGGCCCTCCCTGGTGGCGCAACGGGTTAAAGCACAGCACTAAGAAGCTAAAAGCCACTTCAGCATGAGCTCGATCCCTGCCCCAGAGATGATCCACATGGCGCAGCAGACCTCTCCTGACCTGCCCACTGCTACCTTCAGCAGTGCATTTTGTCAGTCTGACTGTTCTGCTCCCCACTCTGTCTCTAGTGAATCCTCTCACCGCTCCTAACCTGTACCTCAGTTCTGTATGCATAAATAAATAAATCTTAAAAAAAAAAGTAATAAACTAATATGGAACAAGAGCTTAAGAGTAAAATTTAAGTGAAGATATTGCATTGCTAGTTATTATTAACAATTCTGTATATTGCTGGTGAAGAAAGTCTCAGTTTTTCCATATTGTCAAACTGCTTTTACAAACCATGTCTTTCTGATGGTAGAAATAGAGATTATGACTTGGTTACTATTCATGTTATACATTTCCTACATCATAAAGAAATAACAACACCATAGTGTTAATCATGTTTTAATTGTCTAACTGTGTTATCTACAGTAGAAAGGAACCTCAAACAGATTATTCTTGGAAGTCAGTTATTAATATATTAATATTTAAAGACTTAAGAAAGAGACTAGCAGGTCAGATAGAATCCTGCCTGATATCATTTATTCCATTGTTTCTTGGTTCTGAAAGACAAGATTTATTCACATATTTATTAATAATATATCTACTCAGTATTTGCAATGTGCAAGACTCATTTCTGGAATACAGGAAAACTAAAAAATCAATAGCTGTCTATTTTGCAGAAGTTTACAGACATGAGGAGAAATGGCATAAATCTATAATAAAGGTTGAAAGTGTTATATGCCACAAAAGAAAGTATTTGTATTTTATCACAGAGGATAAGAGATAGCAGTTTAGTAGAGGAAAAGTTTTTACATCTTTAATGTTACAGTAATTATTCACTGGTCTTCAAGAATTATCCTAAAACATAGAGGCATAAAAAAACAAACAAACAAATTGTGGTTATCTCTTAATTACTTTTGCACAGAAATCTAGGCATGACTGAACCAAGTTCCTCTGTCTCTAGATAACCTCATGAGATCACAGTCAATCTGTAAATTATGGCCACACAGTAAAGTTGAGATTCTCAGAGAGGGAGGACATGTTTAGAAATGATACTCACAAATTACATTTTTCTGGTTCAGTAAAAAAGGAGGCAGTGGTTATCTCTTCAATGAAGAGGGTAGAAGCTTAGAACATGATGGTCTCCTTGGATTAGGGTAAATTGAAGGACTCAGGCAAGGTCAGAAACTTCTTTTCAGCCTCAAGGGATTTCATTGTTCTTATCTCAAAATACTTTTCATACCAGAGTGGGGTGTCTATAGGAGACCAATTATGAGAATGTCGGGGTGGTCTGATTCAAGCACCTTGAATGACAATTGTCATTCTCCATGGTACGGGCCCTGAGAGAGAATATCCAAGATGGAAGTCACAATTTTTTATAGCCTAATATCAGATAGGCTATTTTGTTATCCACATCCATACGTCATCATACTAGCACCTGAAGATCAGGATATGGGGATCACTGGGGCTCATATAGAAGCTACCTACCACAAATACACTGTCCTGTTTAAAGGTTAATACAGAACAGCAAGATTCATTGTTGTGTCTAGAATTGCATATTCAGTTTTCCATATCAAAAGAATAACGAGAGTATTTGGGAGACAAACATGCTGATGTCTTTTCCTTTGACTTCTCTGTATTATTAAGGAATCATTTTTATTTTTCTAGTCATCTCAAAGAAGGTGCCAGAAAGTCATGTGCTATTTAAATGCCTGCAGGACAAGCTACCCTCAACGTGCAGGACAGCTTCACACATCTCTTTTGAGTTCTTGTTCAGAATGTTGTGTCTTGTCAAAATAGGCAAAGCACATCTTGCACAGCTAACTATAGTCTGTGATATTGCAGAAGAAAGAACTGAAATCTCAAAGAGATCTTAACAAAGAAACACCAGACAACAATATGCACTGCCTTTTCACAGTCATGATTTTATTTCAGATTGTTCACATCAGGAATAAAGGGGAAGTTTCACTCTTCTGATTGTCTGGCTGCCCTATTAAGGAGAGTAGGAGACTCACAATGGAACGGGAGGGGGCCAGATCTACACATGGCGGGGAGTGGGGGGAAGAATACAATAAATAGACAAACAAAAGTTGTATAAAGTTATGAGTACATCAGAAGCTGCATTATCCTCTTTTAATGTGGAAAAGAAATAAATCTTTTAGAACATATCTTGCACTCTGCAAGCATTTATTCAGTTCTTATTATGGACTGGGTACTAAATCCATACATAAAAAAGAAAAAAATCCGAACATGTATCAGTGATTTATTGCTACATGAAACCTATATTATATTTCATATTGGGAAACCATTAGACTCCTTCAAAAGCTACTATTACAGAAGAATTCCTGGTTTCTATCATTTATTTTCTAATTTTCAAACAGTTAAAACCTCATTAGAAAAAATTGCTTTAAAGATAGTGATTATGCAGTGAAAATATGCTGATTATGTAGTTCCAGAGACCTTAGACATAAGACTTACATTTACATAGTTATATGAATTAAATGATATTACTTTTGAAAATTCTCTACTGAAGTATTTGACATACAGTAGCCAAACAGCAAATGAAAGCTATCATTATCATTAATAATAATTACCCTGGTGAAAATAATTATAACTTAGTGGCTTAGAGTTACCTGGAACTAAAACCAACAAAGAGAAATAAATTCATTTATCTTTAGGAGGAAACAGCACTGAAAAACCTGAGGTGATTCTGTTTTCACTCCTACCATCATTTTTAAATTTGTAATTAAAACCTGGTCTGGGACCCTGAATGTTAAATGAGTGTGTGGAACTCGGAGAGTTCCCTAGAGGAATGCACTGACAGTGATTAAAGGGCTGAAAAGTCAGACCCATGAAAAATATTCATAATTGATGGTACAGAGTATGGAAACGAGAAAGTAATAAGAGATTCTAACATGGGATATAGAACAGTGGTTATTATTCACTTCATTATATTATAGAAATGTCTAGATTAGCAGAGGAAGTGCCAGGATTTCCTTCCAGTTGTGGGTTTAAATTGCAGGCCCACCTCTTACTTATTAACCCTTTGTGACCCATAGCTTCACAGTATCATTTGCTGGAATATCCTAAGTGCAAAGCACTCAAGAGTGTGACAAAAATCCTCGGCTGAGATTAATTTCATCAATAGAAAGTTGGTCAAAATAATCTGCTTCAAGAGATCTGGAAAAAGATTGTTCTGGACAGTAGGAACATCTTGGTTTATTCTAGAAAGCCAGCATGGATGAAAGAGTATAAGCAAGGGGTGATAGGAGGGGATGGTGTGTGAGGTCAGTGCCCAGATCACATGAGGTCTCCATCAATTGTTTATAGTATGGACTGATGCAGTCCATTCGGTTTTTTGTTTGTTTGTTTTGTTAAAAAAAAAAAAAAGTATTTTCCCTGCTTTAGTAGTGATTGGCACTTGTTCTACACATTAGAACCCCCTGGAGATATTTATAATTGAAACTCTCTTCATGCCCAAGTCCCACCCCCCCTACCCCCCCCCCATAAGTGGATAAGTTAGCTTAGAACCTCTGGGGGTGGGGCCTGGCATACGAGGTGTTGAAACTCCACAGGTACTCCAACAAGCAGGTGATGTAAGAACCACTGCTATCAAGAGTAATAGTGAGATTTAAATGGAAGGACCCCTAGCAACCAACAGGCACATGGTCAGCTCTCAACAAATTCTACTTTCCTTTCCCCCCTAAATACACCTTTCAGTAAGCACATAGATTTTTCTCTGGTGAGCATTGTGAGAATGGGCTAGGTGATGCCTTGCAGCCCATTCTCCATCTAGCACACAGGTTTAGGAGAAATGTTTCTTGTTTCTCTTTTTCCAGGGTATGTAACTGCCTAACATTTCATAAATTGATTCATTCAATTTTCAGATCAATCCAGAAGGACACAGTCAAATCTGACATTCTCTGGTACAACATAGACAATAACAATCACTTAGAGTTGCCTGGGTTTTTCTGTTTTCAAATTTCAGGTAGACTGCAGATCTAAATCTAGGCTGTAGAGAAAACCAATTAATTGCAAACTGGTCATCACACTAACAGACTGGTATTACTCAGAATTTCAAGAAAGCAAGACCATTGGGTTTTACAATTTTGCTTCATACACACACACGCACATACACAGAAAAGAATTATGGGGAAAAAGCAGGAATTCTATTTTAACATGTTACTTTTCATCTTTTAGTTCTTGGTTTTGATTTATTTTCAGGACATCACAATTATCTGTTAACCACAAAATAAATATTCATTCAAAAAAATGCTAAGAGAAAAGTATAGAAATAAATATGGCACTGAGCTGGAGTTACTATAACTGAGGAAAGCCTCACTGTGGTGGTTTACAAGGCAGACAGAGAGATACTCTGGTCGGGGTCTGTTACACCAAGAAGGAAAATATGATTTCTATTTGGAGGGGTCCTCTGAAAGCAGACCGGGATTCAGGCACAAAAGTGCCTAAAGAATGACATCAGCAAGGCTGATAAAAATAACGTCATTGACAGAAAAGCTTCAATTTCAGGAGCCTCTCAGTGGTTGACACCAAGGCAAGGGTCCTTTTTCCCTGCCTATACTTCACCCTTATTTTGGCTGCACCCACAGGGGAGGGGTAACCTTGACAAGACAGCACTCCTCAGAGAGTAATGCCCAGGGAGGAACTCAGCTAAGAGCCACGGATAAAAATATTTCAAACCTGATATGACTCTTGAGAGTTCAGCCCGCTCCTTTCATTTTCTCATTATTAGTAAATGCATTTTTGAACACATTTTTTATTAATTACAGTATGTAATTTATTACATATTTTTATTTTTTGCAATGTAAAGTATGCATATATATTTTCCTCCCAATGTTTACTTTCTTTACTCAGGTGTAGTCCCCCTAGAATTCCCACTACCAATTCACCTGTACACCATCAGCATAATCCCTTATGCTCTTCCTGCCCTCACTTTGATCCCTTTCCTTCCCCCTCTCCTGCAGAATGTCTATGATATATAGTTGTCTGTTTATTTTTGTTTTGTTTTGGGTTTTGTTGTTGTTGTTATTATTGTTCCTCTCTATTCCTCCTATAAGTGAAACCACCCACTATTTTGCTATTACCTTCTGACTTATTTCACTGAACATAATCACTTCAATCTTCACCCATGTCGCTGCAAATAGCATTAGTTTGTCTTTTTGGATTGCTGGATAGTATTCCATCATGAATACATACCACATCTTTTTGATCCAGCCATTTAATTTGGGGCATTTGAATTGACTTCAAGACTTATCTATTATAAATAGCTCTGCAATAAACAGGGATGCAGGTATTCTTTTGAATTAATGTTTTTGTTTTCTTGCAGTGGATTTGCTAGGTCATATGGTAACTCCATTTTTAGTAGTCTGAGGAAACTCCATGCAACTTTCCAATTTGCATTCTCACCAGCAGTGTAGAAGAGTTCCTTTTTCTCCACATCCTCACCAGCATTTGTAGTTGCTACTATTTTTAATATGTGCCATTCTCACTGTTGTGAGGTGATATCTCATTGTGGTTTTAATTTGCATTTCCTTGATTATGAGGGATGCTGAACATTTTTTCATATGCCTGTTGGTCATGGGAAATTCATTCTTAGATTTGTTCAAGATAAAAGCCTTGCTGATTTTTCTCTTCTCTGTATTTTTCACATCTACATCTCATTCATCATCAAATCCTGTTAGTTTTAACTTAAAAATAGATGCAGAATATGATGTCTCCTTCTTTCTACTGCCATAATTCTGAAGCATGATGAATCTGAAGTCATATAATTGCCTGAAAGTCAAGGCTATCAAAAGGAATGATATTTTCTTAAATTGACAATGTACCAATAAAATGATCTCCTGAGACCTAGTAAGATTCTAATTTTTTAATTAATTAATTATTAATTTATGCATATAGAACTGGGGTACAAGCCAGAGGTGCAGTGATTTGATTCACCAGAGACAGAGTGGGGAGCAGAACAGGCAGATCGACAAAGTGCACTGCTAAGGAGAACAGAGGGCTGGACAGGAGAGGTCTGCCTCGCCCTGTGGATCACCTCCAGCCATAGATTGAACTCACACTGAAGCGGCTGTGTCTAGCTTACCCATTGCATCCTTACCCATTGTGCCACCAGGGAAGGCCAAGGTTCTTAATTCTTAACAAATTATTGGTTGATTTATTTGTTCTTCTCTGATGTCTAGTTTATCATTCTCAGAAATAACTGACCATTCTTTTCATTGCACAAAGCCTCAAGAATTTTTTTTTCCCTTTGATTTGGGTTGGTGTTCAATTTTTACTCAAAATACTTTAAAAGAATTGGATGAGTAGAATAGAGATTTTGGAACAACCCCTCTCTATCATCTTGCTCTTCCAATTTCTTCTTGCTATTCTATCATCTTGGTCTTCCAATTACTACTAACTTTTATAGTAGCAAAATAATATAAAATCCTTTTGTATTAATAGTGCAGTTCTTGTCATCTGATTTCTGAAATAAGAATCACTCCAAAAATTATAATGAAAAGATTTGTTATTTTCAGTCAAGAATTATCACAGGTATGGAAGCATTTTTTTGTTTTGTTTCAGTGTGGTGTGATTTTGGTTTAGATTTGGTTTTGCTTTTTGGATTAAATATTTCTAAGAATGCAAAAAAAAAAAAGACAATAAAATGAGTCAACCTCTCTCAATCTGTAAACACTGTTTGCCGAAGGAAGTCATTCTATCTTTTATCTTTCTAGTCTAGAGCAAAAGAGCCTAGGTGGGTTTATAAATATCTTTTTGTTTTGTAGGCAGATAGTGTGCTGATCTACATTTTTTTGTATTTAATAGTTTCTTTAATCATAAAGGTTACTAATCACTCCTTCTGATGCAATTGTTAAATTTGATTAATAAAGTTGGAAAATGCAAAGTATTTGTAAGTAGTTCTTAAAATCAGTCTAGCAAGCTTTCTATCTTGGTGCTATAAAATGTTTTCCAAAACAATTAGCAAGTAAGTTAACTACACTTTTAATTCAAACCTTTTAACAGAATTGAATTCTAAGCCATAGTATACAAAGTGCTTTAAGGGCTAAAAGGTGATGTCTTATATATTATCCTATCTGATTCTTAAAATAACGTATTTAGAGATTATGTAACCAAATATCTGGTAGTTTAGGCAATTTGCCCAAGATTACAAAGCCATTAATGGTGGAGTAGATAAAAGGTGAAAATTTATCTGCAAAATTTAAGTCCAGGGCCTCCCTGCTGGCACAAGGATTTAAGCCTCACCACTATCAAGCTACCACAAGCTACTGAAGCATGAGTTTGATTCCCGGCCAGGTAGTGACCCACAGGGCTCGGCAGACCTCTCCTGTCTCCCCCAATGCTCCCCTCAGCAGTGTACTTCATTAATCTGCCTGTTCTGCTCCCCACTCTGTCTCTGGTGAATCATCTCTCTCCTCACCTCTGGCTTACACTCCAGTTCTTGTATGTATAAATAAATAAAGTAAATCTTTACAATTATACAAAATTTAAGTTCAAGAAATTTCCTTTCTTACCGCACAAATTAGAGGCAGAAAGAGGCCACAAAGAAAAAACTTTGGATCCAACCACAGTGATGTGATGGGCTGCAAACAACAACTCATCAGATGACATCTCACTGAAACCAAGGGCCTTGGAGACAATAACCACCAAGTATAACACCATGAAAAGGAGTATTTGTGCTGCACTGCCCTTGACTTAGGGGCAGATCAATGGGCAACAGCCTTATATACAGAAATGCCCATTAAAAATTACATAATGGTAGTTATTTGACAACTTTAGGCTGCAAACACTGGCATGGGGATATCTACACAAGCTAACTTGTAATTTCTTAAATTGCTGCAGAAACTTTGCTCAGTCCTATTGACATTTGTGTCCAGTACACAAATATTAATTTTCATTAAAAGTTTCTATATTTAACTGGGTCTTAAAATGAAAAGACACAAGCAGTTGCAGGTGGTAAATGGCATGACCCCAAACTAAAAGAACTTGGTTCAAATCACACTTCTGTATTTTGCTAAGTCAGTGAGCTCCAGAGAGCTTTCTTACCATTGTGTGCCTTACCAAGAAAAATGCTATATTGATAAGTGTATTGATGCCCTGTGAGTTTTAGTGCATAAAATAAAATCATAAACATGGACTTATTTATAAATGCTATATGTTATACATATGTTAAGTTAAAAAAAAAAGATGAAAGTCCTTATAAATCCAGACCCTAACAAATACAAGTACATAAAATCAAATCTTTCTCCATGCAATGAAAATTAGCCATTAAAAAAAAAAAAACTGACTGGCTAGTAAAATGATAATTTCCATAAGTATCAACTACAATGTGGAGAATCCTGTATTAAAATATAGGAAAATGCAAAGTTGAAGAATATATAACCCTTATCTCAATAGCATCAGAGTAGCTACACAAATTATAATAATTAAGCATAATCTTACAAGTTCAATGCAAAAGATACACATGGTGCTGCCTGTGGGCACAGTACTGAATAGTCAAAGGAAGGAAAAATTACAACAGTGGGAGGAAGGAGGTTGGGAAAGAATTTGTAAGCAACTGAGTGTTTGAACCAGCTCATAAAGTAGATATTTCAATATGCAAATCTGGAATATGCATTTGAAAGTGGAAAGTGTTGTGGAAAAAAGCTAATGAAGCAGGAAAGCAGGACAACAAGCAATCTGTGAGCACTTGGGAGCAGGGTAGCACCAGAGCAGCTGAGAAGTAGTCTGGGACCTTGTGAAAGGCTTAGAAGCTCAAAATGATGGTATTATTGCTAACATCTCTGTGAGAAATGCAGGCTCTGTGAGAAACTGTTAGTATAAGAATGATAGAACCAGACTCACATCTCAGGGAATTTAATTTTGCGGTAAAACATAAAAAGAATTGAAGTGGGAAAAACAAAACTTAAAGGAAGGAAATCAGGAAGATGATATTGCATTAGTTCAGTAAGCAGTAACAACATCTAAACGAGGGAGGTGGCAATGAGCTAGGGATAATTGAGAGATGGTTTATCTACTTCTGTGCTATTGATGTATCTGAAAATCTCACTGAAATCTATGAAATGTATAGGTAACAGACTCATTCTAAAATGGCATTAAATCCAAAATGATGGTCCCAAATCAACCTATACTTTGTAATATAATCTATTAAGCAAATAAATAAACAGCACGTGCCTTTGAAAACTATTCTAAGTCTTGACACAATTAAGGTAGGAAGACCAGTTGAGTTGAAAGGCACTTTATTTGACTTTGTCATGTGTACTTGCTTCTGCTCAGCTTGGAACTTTCCTCAACTTGTCTGACTTTGTTTCTCCCTTAATTTTAAATATCAGTTTCCATATCACTTCCTCGGGAAAACCAAGGCTTTCCCTTCAGATCAAGGCCTCCTTTTGTGAGCTAAATTAAGAGCCTGAACTCATTCTGTGTCTTGTTTAGCAAACTGACTTCCTCATTAGGCAACAAACTCCACCTTTTGTTCTCACACTAAGCACTATCTCAGTGCCTGACACATGAGGAAATGTGTGTTTCATGGTTATTGAAGTAACAAATGCTTTATAATGCAAGATAGATGTTTTAATATGCTAGAATCTTGTCATAGTCAATCACACTCATGAGTTCTGTCCCATGAGATCATCTGAACTCCTCACCACAGAAGGCCAGGATTTTTGGTGAATTGGTTCACTTGAAAAGATAAAAGGTGTCACAACGGATTTACTATTCAGGAATCCAAAAAGATGTACTCGCATCATTCACAGCAATGTGGATGGGTCTGGAAGGGATTATGCTCAGTGAAATAAATCAGAAAGAAAAAGAAAAACATCAAATGGTTTCATTTATAGGAGGAATATAGGAGAACCAAACAAGGGATCAGTAAGGAAAAAAAAAAAAAGCTAACAGAGACATAAACCAAAGACCTCAGCAGGGGAAGGGAAGGGAGAAGGATCAGAACAGGAGAGCAAAGAACTCAAGATACTATGGTGACTGTTTCGGGTGACTTGGGGGGTGGGAATTCTATGGGGTTACATCTGAGAGGAACAATAGTGTTTAAAAAAATACATATATAAATAAAACACACACACACACAAGAAAAACAAGAGGTGTCTGTTTGGTATACAGAGGTGATCTTTCCCTGAGCAACTCCATTGTCAATAGAATCCAAACATACATATGTGTCCACCTAGGAGCTCAGCATGAAATCTCTTTTTTTTTAAACATGTAACTTATTGACAGTTCATTTGATTTTGTACCTGCTTATGATAACCTCAGTTTGTTAAAGGACCTGGCAAGGAGCACCCCAGGACCCCCAAACCTGTCTTTTCTAAATGGGTTCTGCCATCTGCCACATAAAGACAAAACAGGCTCTAGTGCATAAGACCTTCAATAGAATGGAACTTTAATACAATTAGCATGCAATAGAGAGACAATTAGTGTGCAATAAAGAGAACAGAGTTAAAATAGTTCCAATTAAACACCTAAAACTACCCATCCTCTCGTGGGTAAATACCCAGCCAAACAGGGTTGGCCCAAAGCCTGGCTGCTGAGGCCTGAAAGCTTGCCACAAATATAAGGCATCTTCTGGTGAGGACCCATAGGAAAGTGGGCAGAAAGAGCTAGCAAGTCTGGAAGGAAAGTATCAAAAGCAAATATATGTCAAAATAAAGGCTGTCTCACTCAGCCTCCCCAGGTCTCCTTCAAGTTTCTTCTTTCATGTTCCCCAAGTCCCTGGTACAAGTCCAAGATCAAGAAGCAATGAACAGCTGTGAACAGCTTCTTCACGTCTCTCTATTCCACATGCCTCCTAAAGTCTTTTTCTCCATTTCTCTTCACTTCTTCCTCTTCCTCTCTCTCTTCTTCTTCTCTTTTTCCAGTACTTCTCTAGCTTCACCTCCCTGCCCAGCTCCACCCTTCCTTCAGTGAGGCAGGGAACCTGGAGCCTCCCCTTTCTCTGGGGACCACCCTGTTAGAAGCCCATTACCTTATTCCACAGGAATCAGTATCTTTCAGTACAGCTATATGTTAAAGCGCCTCTCAAGTGACTCGAACAAAAGTCACATTTACATCCTATAAGCAATGTAAAATTATTTGTTTTAGGCACAGTGGGTATGGTACGAAATTGTCATGATCACCACTATGATAGCAAACTTCTTTCATAATTAATATGAGCCTGAACCTGGGCTCACCAATATGTAAACATCATCTCAATTTATCCCCACAGTAATACTGTAAGTTGCTATTATTTCTATGCACATTTTACAGGCAAGAAAGCAGAAGCATAGGGAATTCAACAACCCTCCCAGAGTCTGTTTCTAGTAGTTACTGAGCTAAATATGTAGCCTAAAATAAATGGCAGAGCGAAATCTTAGCTTGTCTGACTCCAGCAGTCTGGTTCTCCCACCACAAACACTGAGGTTCATTTAACCACATGTCAGTTTCACACAAAAAGAAAGAATAACCACAGGGAGAAAAATCTACTTATATGTAGATTTTTGCCCTTCTTACTCACCACTAACCCTTTGGACCTGGCACGTGTTAGGCACAAAATATGGACTTATCAATGAAAGTCCCTGTGAATGGATTTTCACAACTTCCTGTCCCTCGGTATTATTCTCACTGACTCCAACCCAAGTTACCTGTTGCAGAGAGCACAAAGTAGTAAACCACAGACCTTTTTGATTTCCTCCCTTGGTCCTTGCGTAGAGTTTTAAATTAGAGCTCACTCCCAAGTGAATTGAAAAGGTAGAACATTTTGCATAAAATCTAGATTTGTTAATATTCACAAAACGGCTGGGGGTGAGGAAGGAAGCTCTGCCAGCCTCCATCTATCGTCTGTTATAGCAACTGCTGAAATGACTTGTGGATATCTTCTTCAAATGAGCACAAGGCCCCAGTTTGCCTCAATCCCCTCCCCCCCCCATGCTCTATTGTATTTAAATCAGCATGAAGGTCCTCAAGAACTGGTCTTTTTTCTCTTCAACGAGCAGTTGTGTTGACTCCTGTTACTTGCCTGGCCACTGGAGGTGTACAGTGAGTTCAGACCTAAAGTAAGATTTCAACCCAGAGTTGAGTCAGTGTCAATGCTGGAATTCACATGACCTAAAGTGAGTTCCTGACCTTTGGGGAATTTGTTCTTTCTTCCAATCTGTGCCTGTCCATTGTTTATTTCATCCTGTTCTTTAGCTTCTGACCTTTCTCAGTATATTGATTTAACAACTACCGTGAAGCTGATGTTTATCAGAAGGACACCTCCAGTGCTTACACTTTCCCTAAGCTTGCAGCTATCAAATGTTATTTACTTTCACTTCACCACCTCTGTGTCTGAATTGGAGACACCTCCATTTCAGCATGTTCAAACCAGAAAAATGCATTTTTCCTTATAACCTTTTCTCCTGTAGTAGACATGTTTGGTGACATCCTTTGTCATTCATCTCAGAAATGTGGGTGCTCCATGATGTTCTCCTTCTCACCTCATCATCAACCACTATGACCATATCTCTTATCTCCAAGACTGTATCTCTTAGAACTATAGCTCTCCATTTGTTCTGCTTCTTTCAAATTTGATTGCTGTAACTCTCAGCTGATCCTCTGTAATAGTTCCTTTGGCCAAGATACCGCCAAGATCACCCTGCACTGAACAATAATAAAAGCTAAAAATTAAATGGAATTGGATAATCTCAGCTCTTAAAAATTCATAAATATGTCCCTTTTCTTGAAATCCAACTTAGAGTCCCTCAAAGGAGATACCGTCTTACTTAGCCTTTCTCCCGACTGAATTCCCATAACATTTCCCTTCCCTCTTGGTTCTGTGGGAATAACAAACTGATTTGAGTTCCCTTGTTAAACAATAAGTGAATAACTGAAGCTGTCTCTGTGATGATATAAATTAAAATAGATACACACTTTTCCTAGTAAGGCATTTGTTCACAAACATAACAATGGAAGTCTATTAGTTGAAGAAAACTTCTTTTCAAAGTAAAATATGGACAATGCTGAGTATATTTTGCTTCAGAAATACTAACTGTGCCTGCACAATTATTTTTCTTCTTTCCATTTATCTATTTAGTACTTAAGACTCTTGCTTAGATAACTTCTCCCAGAAACCTTTTCTGAAAACTCAAAATCTTTCCCATTTCCATCTCATACACATGCACACACAGAACTATTGGTGCCTTTAATATTTGTATTCTCAAAGATCTGTCCATACATTTACAAAGATACTTAATAAATCATGTTTTCATTATCTTTTTACCTTAATCCCTTACTAAACCTCTACATATTTAAGTGCATTTATTATTATTCTTTGATTCAAGGATCAAATACATAGTAGTTCAGAACTACCAAAAGAAAGAATAAATGAATGAACAAATGATGGCACTAAAAAACTTAAACATGGGGCCCTCCCTGGTGGCGCAGCAGGTTAAAGCATTGCACTAAGAAGCTTAAGCCACTTCCACATGAGTTCGATTCCAGCCTGCCCCGGAGGTGACCACATGGCGTGGCAGACCTCCCCTGACCCGCCCGCTGCTCCCCTCAGCAGTGTACTCCGTCGATCTGCCTGTTCTGCTCCCCACTCTGTCTCTGGTGAAGCCTCTCACCCTCCACATCTCTGGCCTGTACCCCAGATCTGTATGATAAATAAATAAATCTTTAAAAAAAAAAAACGTAAACATGGAACAGATACTAAAAAGAAACTTGATATCTACAGCAAATTAAAAGCAGCTCAAACCACTACCTGATTTGAAATCAGATGACATTTTCACAAATCTTAGTCATGAAACCAACCCAAATTGTACAAAAAGTTGATTAAGTAAATACATTTTGTTTTTGTACAAATGCTTTATGTTTATAGATAAATGAATTTCCCTATTGTAGAGATAAATTGATTTTTTAATATTGAATGGCTTTCTGTAAATTCATAGATGATGTAATAATATCTGTGGATAATGATTTCCTACCACTGCCTGTATATGCCCTTCACAGCAAATTATTTTCCAGAAGTTCCAAGTAGTAAAAAAAAATTAGATCAGAGCTACATATAAAATATGGTAATTGTTAGCAACAGACTTTTAGATTATTGTTGTGATACTACATTTTGCATTCATATAAGCATATATTTGGATAATAACCCCACTGTTGAATTTGATGTTCACTGGTATCTTAAATCAATTATAAATAATATGATACTGTATATAGAAAAAAAATCAAAAAAAAAAACAAAGAGAAAATATATTGGATAATTATTACCAAAATAGTTAAAATACAAAAAAAAAATGTTTTTTTCTCTGAAAAAATGTTTTGCATAAACAAACAAATCTTTTTTTAAAAGGGTATTTGATACTCAGCAAGATAATGCTTGGGAAATGAGCAAGTATATCAATATAAATATATTTTATAACATTAATTAGGATAACATTTTAACAATTAGTTAAAACGTGGTTACAGGAAAGTATTTAACATAAAGGGGGAGAATTCTCTCCACTTGTCTATATAATTGGCATGTATTTGTCATGAATGTTCTGTGTACTAATTGTCCATATTTAATTTTAGGGCTAGTTATCCCTGATAATAGGCTCTCTTGGACAAATGGCTGTACTTCCAAAAGTCTCTACCTACTCAATGGCTATTTCATCCCAGATATGTTGTTTGTTCTGCCAACAAATACTTTTTAAGCCCTTAGTATATGTTCTAAGTCTACAATGTTGAAAATGAGTTATGGCCCCAATTCTGAAGATGAACTAATGGGAACACCAATATTCTATTTTCATAATTGGGCAGCTATAGGCTGTCTCTAAGGCAGATTTTCTTTTGTGTGAAATATATTCTATGGAGAGAAATAGAATGCTGGATATTTTCTTTTTAGCTTATGAAAACTGAATGGGGGCTTATATAATTTACTGTGCCTTAAAAATATTTATATGAACTCTACTCCTGAGAAGATGAAATAAATGCATATAGCCCTATTATAGTTAACTACCACTAAAAACCCTGAACATTATATAATGAAAACAAGTGAAAGAAGATTCTGAGGGAAATACTGAGAGAAAATAATCTTGACTAAATAATGACCTTGGTACTCAATGTACAACATGGTAGTAAGTTCCTGAGTTTTCTGTTTTCTTTGTGTCACATAGACTCAGAATTAAAGTCCAACCCTGGCAACCTAGAAATGACAATAAGCACACACAAATATATATATATATATATATATATATAGAGAGAGAGAGAGAGAGAGAGAGAGAGAGAGATAATAGAGAGATAATAGATATATAGATATACACTAAGGTAAACATGATTTTTGTGGCCAAAAGACCAGGAATGAGTCAATTTAAAATGCCTTAACAGAATAGAAAATGTATTTTTTTGATATGTTTAATATATTCATTACATCATCCTTCATTTTTGTACAATGTATGATTTCCCCATGAAATTCTCACCACCAGTTCACCCCTGCATCATCACCATAGTCCCTTGTGTTCTTCCCAATCTTGTGCTCTTCCTCATCCTTCTCCCTCCTCCTCCCCTACAGAATGTCTCTGATCTATGGTTTCCTGATGGTTTTGATTTTTGATTTATTATAGTTACTTCTTATTTCTGATTTTTTTTTGTTTGTTTCAGAATAGAAAACTTTTAGACAACAGCCGCTCCAGTCAAACTCCATGTAAAATACTGCCATTCCTCTCTGCAAGCCTGTAAAGCTGAGTGAGGGGCTAGACTTCAACCCTTGTCAGCTATAACAAGTTGCCCCAAGCCCCATTAGGGTGGTGTTAAAGAAAGTGAGTAGGGAGACAACTTTCATCTCACTGGACAGTAGTCAGTTCCATCTTCTCAACCCCTCCCCATGACAGCATATTGCCATCTCCACCTCCACCGGTAGTAAATCAAGCAAAACACGTGTGGCATGTTTATGCTGAAAGCTACAAAACAGTGATGAAAGAGAGGATCTCAATAAATGGAACAATAAATCATGTTCATCAACTGTAAGACACATAACTATAAAGCTATCAATGCTTCCCAAATTGACATATGAGTTTAATACAATTCTTATATAAATCCCATCAAGATTGTCTCAAGACATAGGCAAGATTGTGCTAAGATTTTATATAGAAAAGAAAATACACTAAGAATAGCTCAAACAATTTTTTTAAATTAAGAACAATGTGGGAGGAATTTGTCTATGAAAAGTGATATATTACACAACTATAATAATCAAGAGAGTGTTATTGGCAGAGGATAGCCAGAAAGATCACTGGAACTCACAAAGAGCAGAGACACAAATAGGACCAACTGGTTATTGACAAAAATGCAAAAATTAAAATCGAATAAATCATTTCAACAAATGGTGGAGGAATATTTACACATCCATAGAGAAGTCATTTAAAATGAGTCTCATAGCTTATACCCAAATAATCTGAAAACGGCTCACCACTTCCATTTATAGTGCAAAACTACAAAACCTTTAAATAAAAAATACATTTGCAAATTTTGAGGGCAAAGCTAGGCAATGATTTTTTAGACTTAATTCCTAAAGTATGACTCATATAAAGAAAAACCGGTAACCCAATTATCATTAAAGTTAAAAATGTTGGCTCTGTGGAAGATTCTTAAAGGGATGAGAAGATAAGAAGGTGACTATATTTGTAAACCACATATCAAACAAAGAACTATTGTCTGAAAAATACAAAGATTTCTCAATACCCAACACTGAAAAATAAAAGCAAATAATCCTGTTAGTAGATGGGCAAAAGGCACAAAGAACATTTTACTGAAGAGGATATATAGATGACAAAAAGCATATGACAAATCATCAGTCACTGGGTAAATATAGTCATTAGTCATTGGGTAAATATAAATTAAAATCACAGTGCAGTATTACTGAAGGTTTATCAGAAAGACCAAAGCCAAAATTACTGACTACACCAAATGCTATAAGGATACAGAGAAACCAGATGCCACAGACACTGCTGATGGGAATGTAAGATGGTGTTCTATCAGTGGAGGACTATGGGTATGCTAGTGGTGAAGAGCTATAGTGGCCATGCCTGAGAGGAGAAATCCTATATTGTCAAAAAAGTACAAAGGATGTAAAAATGTATTAGTACTTCATTTTTTTTTTAAATTTTAATAATGGTATAGTCACTCTAGAAGAGAGTTTGGTAATTTATTGAAAATCTATATCTTTAAATCCTGTGTGGTATGACCTATCATTCCTGGGTATTTATTCTAGAGGAAGAAAATCTTAGATTTAATTAAAACCTATATACAAATGTTCATAATAACCTTATTCATAATCCCTAAAAACTAGAAACAACCCAGATTTTCCTCAACAGATGAATGGTTGAACAATCTTATGACCCATTTATTTAACCTTCTTTAAGTGAATCATATGAATGGAGAACAGATTAATGGTGGCCCAGAATAACAGAAGGGAAGGAGACAGAGGGAACTGGATGTAGTTATAAAAGGATAATATAAGCTGCCTCATAGGAATGGAACTCTTCTGTCTCTTGATTATATCAGTGACAATATACAAGTTGTGATTTTGTATATATAGTTTTATATGATGTCAATACTAAGAGGAACTGAGTAAAGGTCATGTGGAGTTTATTTCTTATAACTGCACATAAATTTACAATATCTCAAAGTGAAAAGTTCAATTAAAAAGTATTCATAAATGTGATTGATTTAGCAAGAAGTGAAATGTATTTGAAGTAAGTGACTGGATTTTGATTAAATAGAGAATCAATTAGGTTTGCTCAAACTGAGTTTATTCTTTGCCTTTAAATTAAAAAAAAATGTTATTAGACATGATAAAAAAACATCTAAGTGCCTGTTTGTTTTAATATGTGCAGAGAAACTTTTTAATGATTTTCATTGATACAATGTCTTTAATCCCTAAAACATCTTTAGGCTATGTACTTCTACATAAACATATAGATTGAATGTGAATTTATCTCAAGTTAAAAGGGATTCAGTATCAAAGTTTAAAATGCTCTGAAATGGCAGTATTTAATAATATCAGTAACTACAACTAAGATCAATTAACTGGGTCTTCTGAGAATTCAGGAACTTTAGTTTGAGAACACCTCGTGTTTCCCTATTATTTTGAGCATAAACTATGAATTTCCATGTCTGTGCTCTCCAGATGAATTATTTCTTAGCATCTACCAAAATACCTTAGACATAGATTTTGTGTGTAATGTCAATCCTCTTACCCCATTTGAATACTATCACCTCATATAGTAACTAAAAATTATATGCTTCAATTCCTGGTGTAAATGTTTTCTTGATATGTTGCCCTGGTATCTTCTTGAATGTGTTCTTGCAGAAGCTAACAGATTACTCAAGAACAATTCACTAATATCAGATAAGATGCATTTCTTGGGGTTGTACAACTGAACGATTCTGGCATCTGATTCAGTCTTCATGGACTGGAAGTGAAAACCCCATGATAGTGAATCCAATCATACCCACAAAATATTATGGACTGTGATGTTCAACTCTTTCTATAATTTAAACAAAAACTTCTCCGTGGCTATCAGGCCTAAATTTTATCCAGGAGGAAGCTCACTGCAATTTGAACATCGTCCTGTGTGTGTGGTGAATGGTGGGACAGAGAGAGTGTGGTCGACAAAGCGTAGGGTTTCAGAGGAAGCTCTGGAACTTGGCCACAGGGTTGGAAGCTGGGCTCTGCACTCATGTTCTGGTAACTCAAGGAAACTAGATTAGCTTCTCTGCCTGTAAAGTGAGGGCAATCATCATACTTACCTCCTACAGTTTTGTGATTAAATGTTAATTTTGAAAACAGCACCCCGTACAAAGTAAGTGTTAAGGGGAAGGAAGTCCTAAAGGAACTCTGCAGTCTTATGGACGCCACCCCCTACTCCAGCTTTCTGTTACGGACTCCACCCCCTACTGCTGCTTTCTGAACCCTACACATTACTCCAGTGATTGAAAACTACAACTCCCAGCAGTACCAGGGAGAGAGGAAAAAGAGAACTGCAGGATCCCAGGGCGGAGCTAGCAGGAATGGATTCTGGGACATTTGGGGGGGGATAAATAGGGCTGGCTCTGGATCTCGGGGACTTTCTCGCTCCAGCCCTGTCTCTCCATGGCTCACTTGGGAAGCAGCTCTCCAGACGTGTGATTTGGTGCGTTCAGTCAGCCTAGCCATAAGGTATTCCACTTACTTTGTATCCTGCTCTCTTTCCCTGGGCTGTTTCCTATTCCATTCCCCTTTTGTAAATAAATCCGTTATTGACCCTACAGTATAGCTGAGTTGTGAGCGCACAGGTGAGGCCCCACAGACAGGTGGCCCAGTCCACTCTGGGCTACCCTGTAACATAAGGACTGGGTGTGTGCAATATGTTCTTCCCCCGAACTTTTGTAAATCACCTGCTCTGCTTTACCTCCGTGTTCGGTCTGGCCTGGCCTGCTTCCAGTTAGAAGGCAGATGGAGTGGGCAGGAGGCAGGAATAGGGTATCATGGAAAGGCTGCATTTGGTATTGTAATCGCAAATATAAACTGAGCGGTGGTTTGTTCAACATGTATATAGGCTATGTGTTTTATATGAAAATGATTACAAGGAAATCTGAAATTCTCAGAAATGCCTATTTATCAGAGAAATTATATCAACTACATTCTATCGTCCCTTTTCCCTTTCTTTCTGAAAACCTTATTGAATCTGAAATTCTCAGAAATGCCTATTTATCAGAGAAATATCAACTACATTCTATAGTCCCTTTTCCCTTTCTTTCTGAAAACCTTATTGAACTGCTCCTTTTATTTTATTTTCCACAACTTCACACACACACAAAAATTGATCCTCTAAAGTCTAAGCCTTATCTTTTCTTATTTTTTTCTCCCTGTTAATATATATTAAAAAAAAAAGACAAAGAATAGAAAATCACAAGTCACATGTTTCAACACAGACCCTTCTAGGTTCACCAAAGACCTTTGTCAGTAAGGTGGCACACAGATTTTTGCTCTGCTTCTCAATCTTTATTATGTGAAATCACTATTCTCTCTGTGGCGTCTGCGTCCAGCCTTCAAGGATATGATGTTTCTCTTAAGAAATAATGTTAGTTTGCTTAAAATAGCTTAAAATTTAAATTTAAAATTCAAGGTAACTTTTAAGTATATATAGTACTTTCCTCATATTAACAATGTTTTTTCCAACCCAAGAATTAATTTCTTCCATTCAAAATTTTAAGATAAAAATATGTCACAAAGGAAAAGAGCTAATATCTGTAAATTTGGTTGGCTTACAATTTTTGAGATATTACTCAATAAGCAAGGTTTGCCTTAGAATCAAAACACATGATTAAGGTATTTTTTGTAACCTATAGTAACAGTGAATCTCTCCAGAATTCACTAAATGTTTGCATTTTAGTTATCTACCTACAGTATCCTGGAGTTCCTTTTATTATAACTGTGACTGATTGTCAATGTAAGATCAGATAATAATAACAAGTCACTAAATCCAGTTTTATTTACTTTTTTATACTCTTAGTTGTAAAACTACTGACTTAAGTGAGACCCTTCTTATGGATCTACTGATGGTATTTTGTAAATAAAGAGAAGTTTCTGTTTCTATGAATCTGGATGTCAGCCCAGAGGAAATAAAATCAACTCTCCAAAGGGAAAACATTTCATGAACAAATGAAACCCTTTGGGCAAGCAAGGAATAGAAGGTAGATAAGGGAGCTGATTGTCTGATATAGAGAAGACAATAAAATTTTGGTAAATGAAGACTGGATGGGAGGGACAAATAGCAGGAGTTGAATTATTTAAATAATTTAAAGAAAAACTAACCCAGCATAATGCCCCACTTTATATAAAATAGTTTACTTATTTAATACATGTGTATGTAAAATATGGAAAAGATCACCATTAAGTAAATTTAACAAAGAACCACACTATAAATCTACATTATATTTTCTCTCTATTCTTTAAAACTTGTGACATAATTGAATTAGCCATGTAGACTTGCATGTTCTACCAATAACAACATAAATTGGAAGTCTTCATTGCGGCTGTTTTTGCTTAATGTTGAATGTGTGTGTATGTGTGTAAATAGCATTCAAGGTCACATATATATATTTATATAATATATATTTACAGATAAAACTTTAGTATATATGCACACCATTTCTATATAGTATGTATGTAGTATATATGTACATATAAGAAAATAACATTTAAGACTGATTAGATATAAATTAATTGGCTGAAAACCAATCATATTACACAAACCAAATTGAAAATGAGATTCCATCATTGAAGTGGTGTGAGGACAGAAGCTATACCTCATAAACATGCACAAAATTGTCCTAATATTATAGTTTTATCAGTATTATTCATCATAAAATGTTTGCAAACAGTCTCCTGTGGATGTGCTAGTCTCCTGTGTATAAATCTGTTCATGATTATGGAATTTCCACTCACTTATGGTGGTGAGGATTAACCCCACTGCATTGCTATTTATCTGCTTTTGGTTTCTTCAGTGAAAGAACAGTTTATTTTTTTCAACCATTTTTTGTGCTGCTTAATTAAGCTCCAGCACACTCCTCCCCTGGCTCCAAAGACTATATGGAGACACACACATGACCAGGCTTCCTTCCCTGATATAAAAGTGGAGTGTACCCTATAACCTACTGTACATCTCCTTATCCCATAAGAATCAATGAATTTATTGCACACATATACCTAAGAAAGCTTTCAAGAATTTTTAAGTCTTAGGAATGTTCATGCCTTTGAACGCAAGGACACATACAAACAATTGTATCAGAAGTCTTAGGTAGTCAAAGTATGCCACTCTCTGTCTATCAGAGTCCCTGTCAATGCTCCAATTAGTGCCACTTGCTCAGGGATTTCAGAAGATGCCTGCATTTTATCTTGGTTAGAATGTTCAGTCGATTTTTGGGGCTAACATATTGGTTTGAATGGTTGACTCATAATTACCCATTATGCCCTAAACAGCAGAGGTGTCTCCTTCCTTATAATGAAATGCAATAAAGCAAAACATTCATGAGGAGAATAAAGGAGACAAATTTGAAGATTGGATAGACTGTGAGTCCCCAAGAGTTGGGGCAGAGACAGTGCAGAATACAGAGGAGCATAAAGACTCAGGCAGATTATCGAAACATAGTTTGTCCATTTCATAGTTCTGCCCACAGCTAGACCTCACTGTGATCCTCACTCTTAATCC
>NW_004567110.1:56737105-56774543 GCF_000260355.1 Condylura cristata | reverse complement strand
GCTCTGTTTCCTTTTTTAATGACAATATTTAGCCAACCAAAATTTAACCCTGAATTGCTCGTGTTGCTGCAGTCAATTAGGAAGAGAATATGTCACTGGTGTTACAGCTCCACTAAGAATAGTTCACAGATGTGCTTTTAAGGAAAGAGAGATTTAAAAATAAATGTAGTTGACAAGTTGCTGATCAGAATCTATATTTACCACAACCAAATTAGAATGGTGTTGCACAGAAGTTGAAGTTTATCCTGGAAAATTCCTGTGATGTGTTCGGATTTGACCTCAGAAGTCTTTTTCCATTACTTTGGAAATATATTTTAGCTTCTATGGGCCACACATTTTTCTTTTAATAACTCAAAGGGGACTCCTTTCCTCATGGCCTTTTGACCTTCAACCTCAATGACAATTTATTTCCAAGTAAATGTCATTAGAAATGGCCTGATCCTTAACATTGTTTATTATCATATCACTGCTACATGTCATTTAGCTTTTTCTAAAAGCTTTCTAGGCAACTCCACATAACCTTAAAATATTTTTCAAGACAGATTAAATAATAAACTGCAGTACCTTTAAAGTTGCATAGATTGTTATGGGGCAAATTCTACTGTTCATCTTGTAGTGGTTATTCTACGTCTTCCTAATAGCAAACATTGTCAAGCCCCAGCTTTAAACAGGTAAGACTTAGCATCAAGGGAAAGCCATTTGCCTGGTCAACACTGACACACATTCTGAACTTTCTGACTACACATCACTGGACATGCATAATACCAGCTGTCATTTTCAATTACATGATAAGAAAACTTGCCAAATCGACTCCATTTTAGGGGTTAAATCTTTCATTTCTTGGAGCTCTCATCTTGCATTGATAGAAATAAAAAATATGGATAGCACAGACTTAATGAGACAAATAGAAGTGATACACACTCATTAACTGAATATGAATAAATGTCATATTCAGTTGTTATGCTATTTTACAAAAAAAAAAAAGGTTTAATAAATGTTCTCTTTTCTAAACCACAAGAAGAAAGGGGGAAAGGATTTGGTCTTGTGTTCCTGTGATACCAGGCACAAAGTGTCACAAAAATTACAACTAACTTCTCTTTTCTGAATCACCATTTCCCCCTCTGCAAAGAAAAGGTGTCGGGTTGGATTGTCTTTATGGACCTTTCAAATATCAAGGGTTGATTGATCCAGATGCCATAGAAGACTGAGCAGCTAGTTCTTCTGAGCCCAGAATCTGTGTACTCTGAGAGGGTCTTGGACACACACTTCTGAATGATGCTCAGCATATTTCATTGCAATTTCTGTTCTATGTAGTTTTCCAAATAAGGCAAAGTAGTCTATGCTATAAAAGTTATGGAATTTCATTGTCCTGCTCAGAACTCAATACACATCAAAGCCTGAGTATGTGTTTTGCATAATAAAAACAAATATCTGTAAAGGACATACATTGTGCATAAAGTTATTAATAGCAGGACTCTGCTAGTCAAACTGAATCAAATGATTGTTTTAGCAAACAATTATTTAGTAACTTAGGGACCTTTCTAGCTCAAATAAGATTTAGAAATATATAGGTGATTTAAAATCAAAGTTAATTAGTAATATAGCTAGTGGTCTGAAGATTCTAATCTAACCCCAATGGTTTATAAAATGAGTCCAAATCTCCCTTTGTTGTAATTAGTTTCCCACCTACCTACATGGTCAATTTTAAAGTCTGTTGTAAAGAAATCTCACAAGTCTCCCAAAACATTTTGACCTGAGAATATGAATGATATAAGATATAAGGAAGAGGAATCATCTCTTCTTGAGTGCCTACTATGTGACACAGATCTTGCTAGTAACTATAATAGCAAGATTATTTTATTTATTGGGTGGCAATGTTTCTTACTGGTAAAGATGTGTGTGCCAAGATAAGACTGTCTAGATCAAATCCATCTGTACTTTTCTATAACAATAAAGTGTAGGTATGTTAATTAATCAGTGTAGGCTGCAACTTCTCATCAGTAAAATGGAGATTTTAAATAATGCCTGCTTTTTGGGGTAGTTGGAAAATTGAAAGAGATAATTCTATACAGTGATTAGAGCATGACCTAATATGTAGAAAATAATCAATCTATGTTTTGGAAAACTCTTGACTGAGTAAGAATTGTTTTTGCATCTGGTTTACAGATAGCCTGACTGTTGATGTATATGCATGAACTATTTTTAAATGAACTATTGAGATACAAAGAGCAAAACAGCAGACATGTGAAGAATCTTAATGCCACCTTTAAAGAAATTAGGAAGAGGTAGAAAGAAACAGGATAAATTAATTAAAACTCTCCTTGGTGATGCAGTGGCTTAAAGCACAGCACTAGGAAGCTAAAGTCACTTCAGCATGAATTCAATCCCCGCCCCAGAGGTGATCCACATGGCGCGGCAGACCTCTCCTGACAGCCCATTGCTCCCCTCAGCTGTGTACTTCATCAGTCAACCTGTTCTGTTCCCCACTCTGTCTCTGGTGAATACTCTGACCACCCCTGCACCTCTTGCCTATACCCCAGTTCTGTATGCACAAATAAATATTTAAATAAAAAAACTATAAAGGTCCTATGTGTAATCTTGAGAGATCTGACTGGTGTAGTAGTGGTTGAAGAGCGTAGGTGGGATCCAGTGGTGGGACATCAGAAGCACATTAACAGATTAAAAAAAAAAAAAGTCAATTAGATCTGAACTCAATTCACAGGGGAAGACCTAGAGCAAAGTGTAAAAATAGCTTGCACAGTCCGTTTACAGTGAGTCAGAATGGTTTCCTCCAGGCCTGAAGGTGAATTAAATATGAAACTAGGGAGAAAAATCACAAAAAGAGGATAAAAGGAGAGATTTATTCAAGAAAATGTGAAGAAGTGAGTCTATCTAAATAATTTTTTTAAAGATTTGTTCATTTATGCATACAGAACTGGGGTATAGGCCAGAGGTATGGGGTCAGGGGTGGGGGGCAGTTGTTATAGAATTCACCAGAGACAGAGAGGGGAGCAGAACAGGCAGACTGACAAAGTACACTGCTGAGCAGAGCAGCAGAAGGTCAGGAGAGGTCTGCCACGCCATGTGGGTCAACTCCCTGGCCAGGGATCGAACTTGTGCTGCAGTGGCAGCTATAGCTTCATAGTGCTGTGCTTTAGCCAGTTGCACCATTAGGGAAGTGCCCTGTCCAAATCAATCAGTGCCAGTCAACATGGTATAATATACAGTAAAGAAGACCTCTAGTACAAAAATTCATAAAATGTAGGATAAAATACATTTTAAAATATTGAGTCATAGTTGAGTTGACAGGAATATAAAGATGAGAGAGGCAGCCAACAATAGAATAGGAAGGTATAATCTAGAGAGCAAGGTTGAAGCCAGTCCTCACTGTGGTAGCATCTGGTCATCCTTAACGGCAGAGAACCTGAGTTTTGATGATCCCATGCAAGGAAGCTAAATCAAAGATCCCCACATAAAACCAGAACCTGAAAATATGGGAAAAAACCAGAGCTAAGAGGAGTGGGAAATAGAGGAAACAGTCTTACACAGGGAAACTTACAGGTCTCAGCCTTGACCCTGGGGAGAGATGCAAGTAAGATTAAAATGATCTTTTAAGAATGCCAAGCCACAGGTTCATCCTGCCATATACATGTGTCCTAAATTCACATAAACTGCAACATGAAAATCCTCCAGGTAAAAAGTTTCATTGAAATCAACCATAGATTGATTTCATTTTTACCCCAAGCACTTGTCAGTAGCAAACACTGGCACACATGCACACATTAAATTTATGCCTTCAGTAATAGCCACATAAAGTTTCAAGGCACTTGAGTTCCCTCCCAGCCAAAATTATCTATATACACAAGGATACAAATCATCAGAGTGAACATGATAAATCACCAGGAGTAAGATTATTTAAAGAAATGAACTCTATGACTTGTGATAATAAGGATGGAACTAAGAGGGAGAGACAAATACTGAATGATTTCACTCATGGGATATAAAACAACAAACGACAAAGAAACAGGAAAATCAAACCCAAAGCAAACCTTAAAAATCTGACTGTAGAAGTGAGGTACTAAAGGGGAAGGGTGAGGAGTTGGAACAAAGGAAAGTGGGGCCCAAATAGACTCTGGTAGAGCATTGTACATGTTTTAATGGTAGGCATGATGTGGTAATACAGATCTGATGTGAGCTATACCCCTAATTCAGTTACAGTGTTGTAAACCAATGTTACTCACTAAGAAGCAACACAATTAAAAACAATTCTAGGCCTTTCCTGGTAGCACAGCACTAAGAAGATTCAGCATGAGTTGGATCTGCGCCCGGAGGTGATCTGCATGGCACAATAGACCTCTGCTGACCTGCCCACTGCTCTCCTCCCCAGTGGACTTCATCAGTCAGCGTGTTCTGCTCCCTACTCTGTCTCTAGTGAGTCCTCTCACTGCCCCTGCACTTCTGGCCTGTACCCCAGTTCTGTATACACAAATAAATAAATCTTTTTTAAAAAAGGCAAAAAAATGTCTGTGAAGGTAAATATAAGCAAATAATAATGACACATAGACTATTTGTAAAATTGACAAAATTCTAGACCATAAATCAAGTGTCAGATTTCAGAGTTGATTTTACATACATAACAGGAAAATATACTTTAATAAGTGTTTAAGAATTCAATTATAAAACAACATGACTCAAAATAAAACCATAAGGGAAATTGAATAATTAGTTGAATCAGCAATAATAATCATGTACTTTTTGTGATTTATGACTAAATCAGTGTTTAGAATAAAATTTTAAAACTTGTAACAGTGTATGAGAAAGAAGAAATGTTCAAATGTAATGAGTTTCAGATCTAAATTCTAGGAAGTTAAAAAAAAACAGAATGAACCCATGGAAAATTGGGGAAAAATATTATAAAACAGGAATAAATAAACTGGGAAGATAATGGAAAAATGGTAAACAGCCTTCTTTGAAAATAACAGTTAACTGGCTCTCCCTGGTGGTGTAAGAGATTGGGACACTGCACTGCAAGCTGGCCACAGCTGTGCAACTCTGACTTGTACCCCAGTTGTGTATGCATAAGTAAAAAATCTTACAAAAAAAAAAGAAAAGAACAGCTAACTGACAAATGTCACACCACTTATCATAAATAAAATATGAATGTCAAATTATAAAAGGGGTTATTAATATATATATATTATGAATAATTTTCTTCCTAGTACTTGAAAACTGGTTGATATGGGCATAAACAGAAAAATATATATTACTGCCTCAAAAAGGAATTAATATCCCTTTGCATTTGTATGATGTCTATTACCAGAAATGCAGAGAGAGCTTTTTTTTAAGGGTGATAAAAATCCTCTGGAATTAGATGGTTGGAAACAAATTAAGGGCTGAAGGTTTAAAAAAAAAAAAAGTGGATTAAGTAGATATGGTATATATAAGTAACATAATATTCTACTCAGCTGTAAGAAAAGAAGATGAGTTCTTGCCATTTGTGACATTGTTGAAACTGGAGGGGATTATGCTAAGGAAGTAAGACAAGAGACAGATAAATCCCAGATAGTTTCACTTGTAGGTGGAATATGGAAAAAGCAGACAACACCCAACCAAACACAAACCCTGAAAATCTGACTAAAACTGAGCTACCAGAATGGGAGGTTGAAGATAGAGAAGAAAGGGGAAAGAGGTGTAATAGACTAAGGTGGAAAACTATGTGTGCTTTGGTGGTGATTATGATGTGGTAACAGACACCTAAAGAGATGAATCCTGTATTTCTGAATGTACAGTGTTAGAGGCCAATGTCACCTTAAATGAGTAAGAAATATAAAGACTGGCAAAAATGACATTATTTAGTGATGGATTCATCACTATTTCCATTGAAAAAATATTTGACAAATTTTTAGTATTTATAGTCTGGAAAAATTGCAATATGCAAAGGTCAATTATATTTTCCTCCAGCAACAATAGTCAGAAGCTGAAGCTGTCAAAATCAAATAAGATATTCAGAGCAGCAAAGAAGAAATCATACCCAGAAAGAGCTAAAGAAGTGTTAAAATTAAGAACCTAACTTGAGAAACATGAAAAGTTTTAATAAATGGAGAGAAATCCATGTGTAAAGATTTGATCCTACAAAGATGCTAGTTATTTCCTTACTGATCTTTAGACATGACAAATTAGCTTTGAAAATTTAAACAGAACAAAGACTCAAGAATAGTCAAGACATGTCCAGACATGAAAGCTCTAGCAACCTGTTGCAGATGGGATGTAGCAGTGATGCAGGTGGAAAGGAAATGATACTTGAAACAAGACAGATAGCAAGAAATAGCCATGTAATTATGTGCACCTGATAAATGGCAAATTGTACTTCATATTAGTGAAAAAGAAGCATCCTTTATAATCTGGGTATTAATAGTTGTGTGAAAAAATGGATTCCTACTTCATACCATAAAATAAATGCAATTCTAGAATAAAAATGTGGAATACATTTTTAGACCTCTAGAAGAAAGCATAGAAGGAAAACATTTATGAGCTCAGGAAATGAATAGATTTTAAGTTACCGAAATAAAAAAATAAACATAAAAGAAGCAAAAACTAAAAGTAAAATTAAGAATAAATTCAACTACATCACATGATTTCAGCTGATCAGTGGTTAATTCCACTGCAGTGAACTTGATCACCTTGTAGTGGGGATAGTAATTTAAGGTATCAACCATCCAATGGCAAACAAGGCTTTTGGCAACTGTGCTTTCTGGAAGAGACTTTTCCAACAGTCGTTTCCAACAATCCAAGCAAATGACCACCTGCTTGAATATGTTGATATTAACCAAGTAATGGACAATGGATCTCCAGAAGCATACCTTTACCCCAAAAAACCTGTATTGACTATATATATCGACCTTTGTGGATGGGGATCTGGGGTGGAGTCAATCCATCAGTCCTGTTCTTTTTTTTTTTTTATACAGTTTTTGGAGGTGGTTACATGCAGAAGATTAATTACTGGAAAACCTATCTGGTTGAAAAAAAATAATAAGCCAAAGATTGAATTGGAGGATTAAACACCTAACATTAAAACCGCAAGTATCAAGACCTGTGTGAAACTTTCATTTGCACAGGACTTGTATGATCTTCCAATTATAACAATAAAAGTTCAATCTAGGAAATGTGCTAATAGTTCAGTCTAGCATACACAGGAGTGCATTAGAAACGATTTCATGAGGCAAAAGTACAACAAGGAAATGATTTAAATCAGATACACAATGATAGCTAAACCCATACATTATTTCAAGTTTGAAATTATGGGAGATAAATGTGCCTTGTCTTTGCAGCAACATGGATGGAGCTGGAAGAGATCATGCTTAGTGAAATAAGCCAGAAAGTAAAAGAAAAATACCAGATGGCTTCACTCATAACAGGAGCATAAGGGGGGGGGGGCGGCATGGAGACAAGTTAATGTAATCGAGTAAAAATGAAAACAATGAACAACTATAAACTAGATATATTTTATGGGGATGAGAGGGGGAATGGGATCAGACCTGTGGTGGGAAGAGTACACTGGACTGCAGTGATGGCATATGAGCGAATTGGTGGTGGGAAGCCCATGGGATTACAATAGATGAAAAATGCACAAAATGAAGAAAGATGTAAAAAAAAAAAAAGTGCATTTTCACCATTGTTCTTGCTATGACTTGAAAGGGGAAGAAATAAAAATAACAAATGTAGTTTTTAAAGGTTGGCCAAAAAAAAAAAAAAACAGCATAACATCAAGGGTAGAGGAAAGACCACACTAACTAAGTCTTTTGACACTAACTTTTATTGCTACATTGGTATCACTCTCCACCATTAATATTCTTTCATCAAGAATTTGTTGAGTGTCATGAAAAGGCATCTGTTTTCTTATCAAGATATAGCTTCACAGGCTTCCTTTTACAGAAAAAAAAAAAAAACTGCTTGTCACCAGAAGCCCTTTTGCAGAATTGCAATAAAAATTCAGTCAGGAAATTTTTTTATTTTGAGACATATTCTAACCTGTAGAATTGCAAAGGACAGCCAATAAAACCCTTACGTCTCCACTTGTGTTTTCTCTCTAGCAGAATTGAGAGTCCAAGACTGGAGAATATTGAGACTTCTTTAACTCCATATTGATATTCGGCTTATTAAACTATTCATTTTAAAGAAGATTAACATTAACACCTCCCAGTAAACTGTGCCTGTCTGTCAAATACTCTAGGTTGGATATCAGTCAACATCAAGTTGCCACCTTCATTAAAGAGATTGAGTCAAGTGTGGGTACCAAGCTCCCAGGCAAGCAAGCTGTCTGTCAATTCAGTTAAAAAGCGCAACTTAAGTTAGAAAGCCAAGGTTGTACAATTTGCATTCCTTTCTTTTCTGTCAGTATATATTTAGGTTAGCAGAAACTGATTTCTTTTGCTATGCTTTATACATTCCTATTCATAAACCTGACAATATCAGGTGACTTATTAGACTTCACTTTACCTATGGTAAGTTGCCATTGTTCTGGAAAATAGTAACTAATTAAAGTGCTTATCTTTCCATACCCCTAGTCTAGTCAGAAAACAAAATACAATGTATACAATGAGCAACCAAAGACCAGAAAACCATCTTATGCAAAATAAAACTTAGTTTTGATAATCTAGACAATTATTTTACATATCACTGGTTGAAGGTATCTTTTTGATCAAAATGAGTCCAGGCAAACCCATACTAATAAAATTTGATTAATTAAACAAAAATGAATTTTAAAAAAAGTAATTCATCAGTGAGAAGTTTACATCAGTGGAGCAATTATAGTTTAGGGAACAGGCCCTAGCCAGGATCAACTAACATGTCCTGATTGTTTTTTTGTTTTTGTTTTTGTTTTTTCCATTAAGGTCATGATTCTTGATTTCCCAGTTTCTTTCCTGGAACCTTTCTCCAATACTGACAATCTGCCAGATGGCTTATGCTACAATAATCAATTGAAATATGATGCAGTCAAAATGTTTCACGGGAGCTTTGCTCCAAGATATAGGAATGAGGCTAGAGCTGAAACCTGTACATCATGCTTTGCATTATACAGAACTGTGGTGAGCCAGCCAAGACTGCCACATATACAGATCAGGAAAGTCAGAGAGAGGCAGAGGGAGCACATGCAGGTACCGTGGGTCTGTGACCAAAGGTCTCAAATGGTGGTTTTCATTGAACTCTCCCAGTAGGAGCAAATAGTGTATTTTTTGTTTTGTTTTGTTTTGTTTCAGTCATATAAGCAATAGGTGAATTGAACTTCCATTAGGATAGTAAGAGATTTGCAAACCCTCTCAGGGCAAAAAAGGAGATGTATTAAACCAAAGTTTTAAGAGTTAGAAAATTAAAGACAGACAACAAATTGGATGTATTTATTTGTAAAATTTTGCAGAGCTTCACATAAGGAAAGTGGGAGTCTGTGGTCCTCTTCACAGGAACTGTTCCCATCCTTCTTCCCTGTTTAATCAGTGAGAATAATAATTTTAGCAGGCTGAGTTTGGACTTGGAAACCAACAGCTTTAGTGCCAGACAAGGCCAACTCAATTGGGTGGGTGGGTGGGTTGGGTGAGTGGGTAGAGGAGCTGTTTAAAATCCTGTGGCTTTCTCCCCTAAACAGTGACAAACTCAGAGGTAACCTAATTTTTTTTCAGACCAATATAACAATGGTTTTAAATTCTCCATAACGTAGGGAATAGGTTCACATCCCTTTGGATGTAAGTTACCACACCACAGCCTCCACCAAAGCACCCATAAGCTTCCATTGCAGATCACAGGGCCTTCTCCATTTTTTCTCTGCATTCCTACCCTCCCCCTTTGATAGCTTCAATTCTACAGTCAGATTTCTAGGGTTTGTTTTGTTTTAGCCTGTTTCTTTGTTTTATTTCCCACATATGAGTAAAACCATCTGTTACTTGTAAAATACTCCATTTAATTACATTTGAATATATACTTTGTTAAAATTTTTAAAACTTTATTGTTAAGTATAATATCTATCGATTAAATATATACCTGTAGATATAGCTACTGAATCAATAAATGGGTAATAGTATTAACACAAAAGAGAAGAAACAAAATGGATGCTTATTGTAGCAAAGTTTTCATATATATAGTATTAAGTTAGTATTAACTTGAGGTATACTATAATAATTTAAATGCACATATTCTATTCCTTAGATAGCAGTAAGAAAATAACTCAAAATACTTAAAAATTTAACAGAGGCATTATAGGATACATTAAAATTTATTTAACATGAAATAAAGTAGCATAATACAAGACAGAAAATAACTGCCAAAATACCAACTATAAATTCTATCACATCCATATACATAAAATGTAAATGGAATAGGTAGTTTATTCAGTGGGTAAAGATGGTTAGAATGGATAAAAGAGTAAGATGCAACTCTAAATTTTCTACAAGAGACAAACTTAACTTCACAAATAAATAAATTGAAGGTAAAGGATGAAGAGTGGATAACATACAAAGAGCTAGAGTGACTGACTACTAGCATCAAACAAAATATTCCTAAAGGCATATATTCTAGAAGGCACTAAGATATTATAATAATAAATTAATCATTTGGTCAAAAAGAAATAACAATTATAAATTTGTATGTGCCTAACAACTTTTAAAAAATGGACAGAATTAAAAGGAGAAATAAAGTTCAATAATTATAACCAGATATTGCAACATTCCTCTTTCAATAACAGACAAAACTAGATAACAAGTTAATAATTATATTTAAGACCTGAATTGGCTAACCTCACTTAATATTCTGTTCCCAGAAACCACAGAATACTCATTCATTTCATGTACACCAAGCACATTTTCCAGGGTAGACCATAAAACAGTCTCAATAAATTTCAAAGGGTTGATATCCAACAGAGTTTATTCAACTACAGTTGAATTCAACTAGAAAGTAACAATAGAGATATAGGAAATCATGAATGAAAGTAAAAGTATATAAAAATTTACAGGATTAGGATGAAGTATTAAGAACCTAAAACAGTGCTAGGAGGGAAATTTGCAACTTTAGACATTTGTATTAGAAAATACAGGTAATTTCAGTTAACTAATTTTCTGTTTTAAAAAGCTAAAAAAAAGTGAAATGAAAACCAATAAATCAGAAGAAAAATAATAAGCACCAATGATAAAAATCTATAACAGAAAAATCAGTTAATATAAATATCAGTTATTTAAAATATCATAAAAATTGATTAAGTTAAGATAGACAAAGGAGACAGTATAAAAGAATTGAGTAGAATAGTGTGTGTAAAGGAGGGAAGAAAAGATAATGGTCTTCCAATGAAACGCCCACCATTACCCATGCCTTGTGGGTAAATGCCTGGCCAAATAGGTTGGCTGTAAGCAGAGCTCCTTAAGTCTGAAGCTTTGGCACAAATCTAAGGCATATTTTGGCAGAGAACTATAGAAAGCAGGAGAAAGGAGCCGATGAGTCTGAGACAAAAGGAGCAAAATCAATGCACAAATCAAGATAAAGGCTACCAAGGTCAACCTCCAGACAAGTCTCTTACTCATATGTCTCTTCCATGTTTTCATACATGTGTCTCTTCACATTTCTTTCAGTGTCCTGCAAGTCTCTGGTGCAAGTTCAAAGCAGAAAAGTGTGACTTCTTGTCCAGGCATGTTTGCCTGTATCTCTCACTGAGCCTACCTGCCTTCCATGTTATATAGTTTCACCTGGCCACTCAGCTCCACCACTCACCAAGTGGGGTAGGGAACATAATACCTCCCCTTAGATGTCAGTCCTATAGAGCCAGAGGTAACATTCAAAACTCAATTTCTCAAATCAGCGTTAGTTACCTTAATGTTATTGCTAAACAAAGATACCATAAGTACAAAACAGTATTTTATATGAATATAGAATCACAGTCTTAACAAATCATTAATGAACCAATAAGGATTATAGCAGAAGTCTAGCGAGATTTGTCCTATCAAAGAGAGAATGATCACATGACCATTTAAATATATGCAGAAAAAGTATTTGTTAGTATCTAATAATCAATCCAAACAAAGCCTGTGAGTTATAATCAATCCAAACAAAGCCTTTGGTATAATATACCAAAGTTAGTCTGGTATATTATACCAGCATTGATTTTCTCTGGTTTTGATAATGTACTATAGTATGTGCAATATTATAGTTGGAGGAAAGTTAATATAGGGTAAACAAGAGCTCTATATTATTCTTGTGACTTAATATGAATTTTAAGCTTTTCCAAGATATTTTTTTTCATTCCAACATTCATTTCATTCATGACAAAAACTGTCAAGGAACTAGGAATACAGGAAAGTTCCTGTATATGATTAAGTGCATGTATAGGTGTTGTACCCCAGTTCTTATATGCATAAATAAGTAAAGCTTTTGAAAAAAACACTTAGAGAACTGCAAAACATATAGAATAGCCAAAACAAATTTGAATAAATAAATACAATTTTGATGAATGCACATTAATTTATTTCAAAATAATCATAAAGCTATAGTAATATAGAACATAATGCTATCAGAGTTGAGGAGACATACAGATCAAGGGAACAGAATATAATATAGAATCCACAAATAAACTCATACTTACAGTCAGCATTTTTTAGTCAGTATATTATATATCTGTGAGATAAACAGTATATTATATATCTGTGAGATACACCAGAACTTTAAAATGAAAACTTTGCAGAAGACAATGAGAGGTTGAGTGTATTAAAGCACTGTAAGACCGCTACCATCTCTTGAGAATCACTCTAAATGCCCCACTGGAAAAAGTCAACTTAATAAGGTGAGTCAGCTTAATAAGGTCACATTAACTACTCAGGAACTTATCTTGGACCATATATTTGGACAGTTTCCTCTAACTCAGGAAATGATCAAAATCAATCTTTCAATAGGACCTAGAAGTATGAATTTAGTGTGAGCAATGTGCAATATACAAGGTTCTGGGAATACAAAAATGAAAAATTACCCAGTAACACAATCTAGAAGAGGGAGATATATGTAAACAGATAAATGGAATAAAAGCAATAGGTGATACAACAGAAACTGTGCATAGTTTATACCAAAATGAGGAAGTCGTCAGCTCCACCTGATAGGATAGGACCAAGCAGCTGTATTTAATAGATTGGTAATGGTAATTCCTAGACGTTAATATAAAAAAGTTACGCACAACAGCAAAGAACCAACACAACCAAAAGCATAAAAGCAGAAGTTAGGTGAACATGCTTGTAAATAATGCAGACAATTTGGAGAATCTGGAAGTTAAAATACATGAAAAAGCATATCAAAATTAAAATTAGAAGAAATGTAAGCCCCAACAAATTATGAAAGAACTTATATGACTTACAAAAGCGTTTGAAACAATAATTATTTTGGTTCTTATCATTATAATTTACTATTAGTTTCTCATTATAATTTATTGGTTCCATTTATTAATCACTACAATAAGTGATTTATGTTGACAGGACACACAATCAAAGATTAACTCACTGGCCTAAAGTCATATACCTATTAAATATTCTAGTCAATATTTAACTCAGAGCAACTTGGTTTCAAAGCTGAACATGAATTGCACTATATTCTGTTGTCTTTAGACAATGTGGACTCATTAAACTATTTTAAATAAAAAAGAGGGGCCCTCCCTGGTGGCCCAGTGGGTTAAAGCACAGCACTGGGGAGCTAAAGCCACTTCAGCATGAGTTTGATCCCTGCCCACCCTGGAGGTGACCACATGGGGCTGCAGACCTCTCCTGACCCACCCATTGCTTCCCTCAGCAGTGTACTTCGTTGATCTGCCTGTTCTGCTCCCCACACTGTCTCTGGTGAGTCCTCTCCCAGCCCCTGCACTTCTGGCCTGTACCCCCATTTTGTATGCATAAATAAATAGATCTAAAAAAAAGAAGGAAAGAAATATGAAGTCATCTTGCAACAATATAGAATTGTACCACCCATTAAAGTAACACCTTACCACATTGAAAAGTAAATAATAATTTAATAACTAAAATCCAGGTTCTCAGATGTGGTAGATATAAACACAATGGAATACTACTCAGCAATCAAAAAAGATAAACCCATGCCATTTGCAGCATGGATGGAGCTGGAGGGGATGAATGATGCTCAGCAAAATCAAGCAGAAGGAAAAAGAAAATATCAGATGGCTTTACTTATTAAAGGAATATAGGGTAACCAAAGGAGGATTCAGGGAAAAAAAAAAAAACTAGTATGCAGAAGAAAAATCACAGACATTCTGCAGGGAAGGGAGAAGGAGAGGGATCAGAACAGGGGAGGGAAGAGCACAAAAGACTGGTGATAGTTTTCTTAGGTGACTTGGTATTGGGAATTCTATGGGGGTTACACCTAAGAGGAATAACAAAGTAAAAAAATAAATAAATAAAATGACACATGTAAATAAAATAAACTATAAAAATAAATAAAATAAAAGTTTAGTTTCTCACTTGCAGCAGCCACATATCAAATGCTCAACAGCTACCTGTACTGAGCAGCACAGCATAAACATTTCTGTTATTAATGGAATGAAATTTCCACTAAACAGCATTGGTTTAGAGGATGCACTGGAGTTTTGCAAGATGGGGAAAGTCAGCATAAAATGACTATTACCTAGGATTTCCTCTAAGATTTAGAGGAAAAAAAATAGACGCTCATAGTTACGTGTGACTCTCAAAGTTGTAATTGTCACCCTTGTCCCCTCCACCAGCAGTATCACAGTACCTGGCCTGGCCTTTTTTTTTTTTTTCCCCAACAAGTGTAAGGGCTGATTAGAAATGTGGGCTGCAGTGGTGGATCCAGAAAAATGGGAGGAGACATGGTCAGAAAAGTAATAGAATACTGCAAGTCAGAAGAGGGATATTTCCAAGAGCAAATGATAAACACCACCAGATTCTGGAGAAACCAGAGGCTCTCTTTGTAGTTGGTGCAAAAATAGGCAGTCATTATTGAATTCTTTCAAAGTTATTTCTCTAAAACAGTTGAATGACCACTAAGTGGTTGAAGAAAAATTAAGATATAAATAGACACAGCCATGGTAGACTCATACTTTGCATTTTTCCTTGTTTGCAAAAATACCATCTTACACTCTCAGTATCTTATGGATGTTTCAGTAAAATAGTTCTAGTTTTTATCCACCCTCTCCCCAGGTCCCTGGATCTAAGTATGGCATGAAAGAACTAGCAGACTATAAATAAAATCATTCCCCCCACTAATATAAATCCATTGATTCTAGACAAAGATTGAGTTCACCTAAATCCTCTCTTTATCTAGGATGGGTTTCTTTCTAGGATTTTTCTTATTCTTCAGTCTTGCTTGGCCTGTCCCACGTACCTGATGACATGTCTGAATATTCAGAGTATATAGAACTTAAGCTTTAATGCTAAAAATCTTCTTTATGAAAATACCATTTGTATTGTTCCTTACAATTGACTTGGCCTAAATTAATCTTCACAGCCACTTCCAGATGAAAATTGAGGTACCATGGCCCGTTTAATATCTTTCTCTATTAAGTCATAAATTATCAGTACTATTTTATTAATGTGATTTATTCCACATTTTTCCATGAAGAATTCCAGATAATGACATCTAAAAAATGATAAGCAGAATGTCAAAACTAGATAGCTGTTAAATCTCTACATAACTGGCAAACTGAGCATTAAATTTACCTCTAAGTTTTTTGAGAACCAAACAAAAAGATAGATACTATCAGTTATGCAATTCCTATTTTCATAAAGAAGTGTGCCTGTTTCTTAGAGAAACCAAAGTACCTCCTTGCTTAGAAGAAATTTTAGAAGGCACTTCTTTAAACAAGGACCATACCTTGTACAACCATCCCAGGCCAGGTAGGCTCACGGGCAGTTGTCGAAGCCTAAAGAAGAATTTTGGAGTTGGCATCATGTTCACAGGTCTTAATAGTGAAAGGGGAAACCAGCCAGCAGGAAGACTTGCTAGCAACTTGAGTTCCATCCCCCAGAACGAAGCTGCTCATAGAGACCGGAGGCAGGAGGACATAAGGAAGCCTCATTAACTCACTTACCCTCCACAGGGCATTGAAACATTTCAGGTGGGGCTTTAATGATTTCCTTCAGTAAAACTTCATTTAAACCATTAGGTTAAAAGCTGACTCTCCAACTCAAGCACATGTACTCATTTACTGATTACTGATGGGTAGTTACCATTAAAGACATAAAAACCTTATATCTTAGGCTGGATCTCAACTTCCATAGTTTGAATAAATGCTATGTATTTAGATGAGTATGTTCTTGCCTCATTAGAATTAAAAATCAGGTAGACTTGCTAAGTATCTGCACTCTTCTATTCTCTGTGTGTCTCTCATCTTAATAAGAAGAAATGAGTATTGTAAAGTTATTTTTAGAAAAAGAAACTAAAGTATTCTTAGGTCTTTAGGAAATGCTACTTGGCTTAATTAAAATGCCATCTATTACCCCAAGATATTCCTGCAATGACTGTATTTTGAGGTAGCGAGGATATAGGCATTTAAGTTATAATTAGAGCAGATGCTAAATAATCATCTCCCCTGACTCTCAGGCACTGATGATCACTAACTTTTTAATTAATCACAAGTCCCTCTTGGACACTAATAAGGCTATACTGAAATGACTCCATCCTGTTCATGAAGTATCACACAGGCCATGCTTCTTGTGCTATATCTGTGTATGGCATTAAGTAATGTACTGATGGATATTCAGTCACTGAATTACCATGAGTTCCCAGGGCATGCTTCTGTATACTGAGTAGGCGTATACAGAAAATTAGTCTGTTAAAATATATCTAATGGATACCTGCTGGCCTTAAAGTTCTGAGCAGACACTGCTCCAGAAAAAAAGAAGAAACAAGACATAAAGACATAAAGAAACAAGGCTTTCCATCTCTGTTCCAAGAGTTTAAAATCTGGTTGGGGAGAGAAAACAAACACACAAGTTATTCAGCCTAAATCAATGATCTAAAAACTGATAATCACATGCAAAATGATAAGAGAACATTATCAGAAATATTATACAATATACAGATATCAAAGCAGTAGGTAAGAACAACAATTACTCATAGAATGAAAAGTAAAGTAGTGATCTCTGTCCCCACCCGCTGAGTAATGTAAAATGTAATGTAAAATGGCACCCAGAAGCAGAGAGAATATTAAATAAAATTCCAACCATTCTCTAGCTAATGTCCAAGGGATATGGGTAGATGAGCCAAATTACCCTGTGCAGAGGGAAATGCCACCCTTCAGAAGGTGAATTGTCTTGTTTCGGATGCAGGATTCACATATTTTATTTTTTACATTATTTTTTATTTTCATATATTCTGATTTTTTACTTAGAGTACATTTTGTAAAGCAGCAGACTGCAGTTCAGTTTTTTGATTCCGTGGTATTGAGGCAAGCCTGGAGGCTGGCACGGCAGGGAGGCTTGGGGGCAGAGAGTGGAGGTCTGGGAGAAGTCAGGCAACAGCTGCTCCCAGCCCCCTACGACTCCATTTTTCCTCTGGGCCCGCTGGTGTTCTCTCATGGTCTTACCTCTTCAGTAATCATTTGTCTCCTCATAGCTGTCTCCCTCTAGCGGTCCTTCAGTGATGTCACCCTTACAGTCCTGGCCTGGAGGCTCAGGTGTACCCTTTTATAGGTGCCCACACCCATATGCCAGGTCTCCACAATTAGGCCCAAGTGCCCTGCACCCACACTCCCTAGCGCCTCCACTATTAGCACAATCAGGGCTGGAAGTGATAGCCACAGAGACGAGTTGTGCAAAAAGCCTGATTAATTAACGTAACCTACATGTGGCTCTCAGGTAAAGGTAGCCGGCTGTATTGTCTCAAGGTTCCCAAAGACTGAGTACATTCAAGGACCGTGGTGTGAAGCCTTCTTCCAAGGGACTTGGACCAGCATTAGGTGATATATGGGAAGTTAGTAACTGCACCCCCTTTCTGTGGTGAACCTGATGTATTATATACAGAGGCTGATTTAGAATGGCACACACCAAACTCATACCATGTTGCAATGCAATGTTACTTCAATTAAAAAAAAAATTAAAACGTGACACAGAGAAAGGATATCAATGCCAGATTGATCCCTCCAAAGGCCAAAATAATATACACAGCAGGAAATGGATAACATTTTTAACTGGTGAAATTTCATGTTAGAAATGATAGACACATGGACATACCTACATAGTATTATTCTATGATTCATTCACTAAACAGTACATTTTACTAGATGATTATATATTAGAGTTCTTTAAAAAATAGTTAATTAAATTCTTGAAACTTAGAAAAGATTGCTATATAAATCAAAGGGCTACAATAAAATGGGATTGTTTGCATTAAATTTGCTACCTCATAATTTTCATTGAATGATTTTTGTGTTTCCATAAAAGAAACTTTTGTTCTTTATTATTCAACAGAGTTCAATTAGGTGTATTTGTTCTCTCAGTTTAAATACTATAATAGTATTCAATGAAACCTCATGCCCTGCTATTATTAATTACATTTTTTTACAAATACCTTTGCAAATATGAGATTCTGTTACCCCAGGCATTTTGAAAATGAGTCATTATTGGCCCTGTATTAAAAAAAATGCAGAATTTACTCAAACTGTCAGAGCAAATGAATATAAGTGTGAATTCACTGCAGAGCATTCATTCATATGATACTAGACAATCATCCTACATTTTCAAGACATAATGTTCTGTGTTGTTTTGAGACAAATTGGGAATAGATTAAGAAGCTCAACCTCTAGACATTAAGCTGACCACTCTCTGTTGGCTATTTTTCCCCCTAGAATCATCACTCTTTATTATATTTCTATAATTTCAGTTACAACTTTGTTCTAAACTAAAAAATAAAATACCCTTAAAATGACTTCATCATCATTGTTTGAAAAATTAGAAGAAAAGCTAATCATTAAAATGTTCTAAATATAAGGGCCTTGCTGGTGGCACAAAAAGTTAGGTCACAGCACAATGAAGCTCTCCGCAGCCATTGCAGCAAGAGTTTGATCCCCAGCCAGGGAGCTGACCCACATGGCATGGCAGAACTCTCCTGTCTCGCCCACTGCTCCCTTCAGTGGTGTATTTTTGTCAATCCACCTGTTCTGCTCCCCACTCTGTCTCTGGTGAATCCTCCCACCTCTGATACCTCTGGCCTATACCCCAGCTCTTACACACATAAATAAAAAATAAATCTTAAAAAAAATTCTAAATATAAGCAAAAAATTAAACTTAAGAAGGTCCAAGGTGATGTTCTGAGAGTGGTGTGGATCGTTAAGTCAGACTGGAAATCAGAGTTTCTGTTCTAAGTAGTCACTAGAAGTGGAGCTGTGAAATAAACTGAGTCAATTTGTGGGGAAATCAAAGGCCAAGCTAATCCTCTCATTCTTGTATTGCCCGTGGAGACCAATTAGAAAGACCTGGAAGCTGAACAGCATGCCTCAAAATGGGTCAAAGGTGAAGTTTCCGGAGAAAAATTTTAAGTACATTTAACCAAACTTCTGAGCAAAGAGTAGACTTTCAGAACAAGTTTGAAATCTCCATTTAGAGGAAAGCCCTAACAACAAGCGAAGTTTGTGGAGGTGAAGGAATAGAACATACAACAGATTAGCTGTCATCCAAAAGATGGAAAATCTGGAGAATATACTTAGCAGGCTGGACAACAGGGAAAAGCCTGTAGGGAGGAATATAAGTTTTGGTCATTGCAGGCTGAGGAAATGAGAGAAAATATTGAGAGAAATTAGGCATCTTTCAGTTCACTACACAATACTAGAAATATAACAGCAAAGGGAATGGAAATAGGATATACAGATACATTGGTTAGGCAGCAAGGTAAGTGAAGAATTTTTTTTTTCAAAGATTTATTTATTTGTACATACAGAATTGGGGTACAGGCCAGAGGCTTAGGGGCGGCAAGAGGCTTTACCAGAGACAGAGTGGGGAACAGAACAGGAAGATCAACGAAGTACACTGCTGAGGGGAGCAGCGGGCAGGTCAGGGGAGGTCTGCTGCACCATGTGGTCACCTCCAGGGCAGGCGGGGATCGAACTCATGCGAAAGTGGCTTTAGCTTCTTAATGCTTCTTAATGCTGTTCTTTAACCCACTGCGCCACCAGGGAGGGTCCAAGAATTTTTTAATTAATAATAAAAATACATACAAATAGGAAAGACCAGGCAAATTTATTAGCAGAAGGAAAAGTATCCAGAAATAGAGAAATTAAAGATGGTTATGGGGGAAAAGATGCAATTAAAAACAAGAAGAAACTGCATTTGTGAGAAAGAAGAAATTAACTTTGCAAGCAAGGATACAGCTTCCAAAAGGGGGGAAAGAGGGAGAAGCAAAAACAGTGAAGATGTGTGCATCTGCTGTCTGCTGCTTGGGCCCTGGGCCTTAAGGAGAGGTCATGATTACAGTCTTCCAAGTGGGATATCAGTAACTCTGGGAGCACAAAGCATGGAGTGTTTGAAGGAAGTTGATATCCTGATTCTCTACTTCCCCTGGACTAGCTGGAAAAAGCCCCTTTGGTTAGGCACGTCTCCCTCCTCTTTGTTCACGCCTCCTCATAACACTCTTCCTTCCTTTGATCCCAACTGAGCAAATTTTTCATCCATGCCATACATTGCCTAACTATAAAAATTTCAGGTGCACATGAAACCAAGGAAATTGTCAACCATTCTTTTCATTAAATAATCAAGTACCCATTCCCATTTGTGTAATTATGAAATAAATAGCTTCCCAATACAATGTTTTTTTAATGAACATATTTCTCAAACTCTGCCAGTTATGTATTATGTCTTGAGTGATTCTGTAGCTATATGTCTCATGATAACTCAATCCACAAAAAAAATTTTTAACAATATAGTCTTCTAGCGACAGTAAATAATAAATAAATAAAATACACATGCATTTTGTTCTTGAAAACTCTGATAAGAGTGATGAATAGATGATATCAAGCACAAAAGTAAATTATAAAAAGTTGGGGCAAAGCAGAAGGAATATAAGCTCAAGAAATAAAAGGGATGGTGTAAAATTTGTGTGCTAAAAATGCTTTGTCAATGGTTTATAAATGGATTATGCCAGGTGGCAAGTCACTATATTTCTATTGCATTGGATTCATTTAAAGGATGGATGCAGCCATTTTCTTTTAATGTCAATATTACAATATGCCAAAGATATATATTTTAACTGTTTAAACTTTTGCTGAAAACTTTCATAAGTTTCATTTAAATGCACCAGGATGTACTTAGATTTTCTAAATTGTTTTAAGCCATACACTACTTTACACTACTGTGGTCTTCTAAAAAAACAAAAAGATGTGAATGGTGGAATTAATGAGCGAAAAATGCATGCCCGGTTGAAGTTAACATGAATGTGTAATAAATCAGGTCAGCAAAGCTCAAGTATTTTCTTTGGCAATGATCTCTGGTCCTGAAGCAAAAATTAAGACTGAATATAGCAATGATAGAAAATTAACAAAAGATGTAAATAAAAATGAAAAAATCAATAAATAAAAAGTTGGTAACAGAATAGAGTAAGTAGATTGGGTTCCAATAGCTGAAGGCTGAATTAGAGCAGCCAAAAGGAAAAGAGATTATATTGGACATGTCAGTTCCAAGCTTTTGAGCACAGAGCAGTCCAGTGTAACAAGATTATTACTCTGTGGTTGTTACAAGGCTATGGAGATTTTCATTACAAGGAGGTCAAGGAATCATGAGGCTAAAGGCCAACACAGATATTGAAATATTTGAAATGTCTAGAGTCTAGAGACTCCTGACAGCTGTCAGGGAGTGTGGTAAAGAGCATAAGCAAATGCTTCACTAGTTTGCTGCTATTGGACAAGACCTCGTAGGGAAACGATGTTATAATTGGACAGTACAAACTTTCAGAACCAAAGAATCTCATGTTCTGAAAGTGACACAGGGATTTGCATAGAAAACATAAAATCTCACTTGCTACAGCAGCTGTAGAAAAAATAGAACTTTATTTTCCATATCTCCTACAGTGATTTTATTGAAAACAAGAGAGAAAAGAAACAAAAAGTCTTAATCGCTCTCTTACTGCAGCTCAATTCCTCCCATTTCACAACTTGGTCTCTTTGAAATAAAAATGAGGCCTAATTAGGGCCCTCCCTGGCGGCGCAGTGGGTTAAAGCACAACACTAAGAAGCTTAAGCCACTTCCGCATGAGTTCGATCCCCGCTTGCCTTGGAGGAGATCCACATGGCGTGGCAGACCTCTCCTGACCCGGCTCCTACTCCCCTCAGCAATGTACTTCATCGATCTGCTTGTTCTGTACCCCGCTCTGTCTCTGGTGAATCCTCTCACCCACCACATCTCTGGCCTACTGTACTCCAGTTCTGTACGAATAAATAAATAAATCTTTAAAAAAAAAATGAGGCCTAATTAAGGATTCTTTCAGGAAGGGGTCTAAGTTTCTAGAGTTAATACCAAGTGTTGTCCAGGTATTAGGGAAAAGGTATCTGTTCCAGTACTTAATGACAATGTCAACTTCATTTCATCTCTAAGCATTTGTTATTTATCATTGATCCAAGCCAGGAGGCTCTGTGGTTTTCCCTGCTGACAGCTTGGGGCTCAAGCAAACTCTCTTCCAGTGACTGAAGAACTGACAACTTAAGAGGGTGTCTAACCACCACTGGCCATGTATATTCCACAGAGGCAAGACTCAGACGCCATCTCTATACTCAATTGTAGGTAGGAAAAGAAAGCACTGAGCTCTTTTGGATTCCCTAGGGGTCTGTTCTGCCTTGAAACATGCTGTTGCTTCTGACTTCTTGGATTAAAAATTATAGTTGGTCCAACCAGGTGTGACTCAGGATCTTCAGAACCAGATTGCCCTGAGAATCCAAAATAAGTCATTTATTGAGACCACTGCTCTTTAGAATCCAGAACCTAGACAGCACTGAATGCTGGCCAGAAAAAGAAAAAAAATGCAGAAGAACTGAACTCTTATTCATTGCTGACAAGAATGTAAGATGGTACAGTCACCTTGGAAGATGCTAAACTTACAGTCAACTCACAAAGCTAAACTTACTTCTACCATACAATTGAACAGTGGCAACCCTTGGTATGCACCCAAATAAGTTGAAACTCATGTTGACCCAAAACCAGCATAAAAATGTTGATAGCAGCTATACTCATAATTGCCCAAACTTGGAAGTAATCAAGAGGGTGAAAATCTAAAGTACTGTGACCCATTCACACAATAGAATATCATTCAATGCAAAAAAGAAATGCACTATCAAACTACAGAAAGACTTGGGGCTATGTGTTCTATGGTTGCAATTATGACACTATAAAGAGATAAAATGATGGCGATCATAAAAATATCAGCCCCACCCAGGGACTGCAAAGTAAGGAAAGATGAGCCAGAACAGGCACAGAAGATTTTCTGTGAAATACTCTGCTTGTATTACATCGGTGAATACAAATCACTGTTCATTTGTCTAAATCCACAGAATGCACAACACCAAGAGTGAACCTGTTGTAGGACAACCCAACTGGGTAGCCTGACTGTGGGTCCTCACCCATGCACTTAAGATTTAAGGGCAGACACACAAAAATAAGTCAGTAATGGGTTTACTTATAAGGGAAAATGGAAATAAATAACTCAGGGAAAGAGAGAGAGAAGTTAATTAATGTGTCCTACCAGTTCTGCAGACTTGGAATCCCAATAGCATGCTAGAAACTGGTGAAGAGCCAAGAAACAAGTCACCAGCCAATAGACCAAGAGACAAGCCATGAGCCACAAGGCCAAGAGACCCCCGAAGCCTACATGTCCTTTTGTGTCCCACCCTGCCTGCTTAGCTCTACCCTCAGGTCCCAGTGTACATCTCTTTGGTATGGTGGGATTTGTAGTTCCAGTATCTGGGGAGGGGGTGGAGTCCATGATACCTGTATCTGTAGAGTTTGTTCAGGACATCCTTTCTCATTTACAAGTCCTAATGCTAACAAAGATGTAAAACTAGGGAAAAGGAGCTCAAAAGAGGAGGAGGGGGGTACACCTGGGTGTCAATATGGGTCCATTTACTGTAACAAATGTGCCCCTCTAGTGAGCAACATTGACAATAAGGGTATTTGTGTTTGCGTGTGTGCGTGAGAAAGAGAGAGAGGGACCAGAGGGATTCAATGGGAAATCCCTATAGCTTCCTCTCATTTTGCTGTAAAACTAAAAATTCTCTTAAAAATAAAGTCTAGTAAATTTTAAATAAAAATATTTTCCTCAGTTATCATCAGTCTAGGTGAATGCATCATTACCCACTCAGTTGCCCACTTTAAAAACTCACCAATGTGCTTGATTTCTCTTTCCTAACAACAATTCCAGTCCCCAAGGACACAAGTCCATTTTCAGCAACTCTGGAAGTTATCACCTACTTGCTACCACAATCTCTCCTCTGGCCACATCATACCTTTTTCTGATTCTTAATACCTTTCCCTCCCCCGTTTCCCATCTTTTTCAGGTACATTCTCCTAAGACTCCCCTTTTTACCTTTGTATCCTTTGCATCTGTTGGAACATCAACTTGATCATTTTTCTTTCCAGGAAACCTTCCCTAATCATCCCCAATTCCAGTTAGGGGCTGAGGGCAATACTCTCTATGCCCTTGAAGCAACTTTCTAAGAGCCCACAGAAGCAACAGACTTTTCATCATCATCAACTTACCACATTCCTTCTTCCCCACTAGCTGACAATCCTGTCATTGTTTGTGTGCTATTAACATCTAACACACTGCCTTACATTAAACAGAAGTTCCATAAATACTTGTCAAATGAAGGAATAAATCAAAAAATGAAAAGAAATGAGGAATGAAGATAGTGGAACAAAGAGACACTCCCTCCTATGCCAGAGAGTAGAGGAGAGGTGAAGAGAAGAATCAATACAGAATTGGATAATCAGGAAAGAGCTGTGGTGAAGACTATCTGGAGCAGGAGATAAACAGGGCACACAGATGACTCTTTGTCTAGTCCATTAAACACAAATGATAATGTTCACAAAAACATTAGCATGAGCAAACAGATGGTTTACTTAACACTAAGAAAATGATTCAAAGGGATCACCAGGTAAAACTGACAGAATTTTCAAGAGAAACCAAAAGTCTCTGGAGACCTTTGAGCCAAAGAGAGTCCCTGAGAAAACTCCCAACAGCTCTCCTTTTCTCTATGCAGCCCCTATTAACTTCCAGGTGGGCAGAAGCAGGTGGAGGGAAGCACGGTGATGAGAAGCTTTGACAGAGTAACAGGATTGGGAAATATTGCATGCAGTTAGCCTATGGATGGTGCCTGTGGCGCTAAACAAGATAACCAGGGGCCTCCCGGGTGGCGTAGTGGGTTGGAGCGCTGCACTGCAGCCGAGCTATGGGGGCTTCAGTGCGCGTTCAATCCCTGCCCCCCAGGAGATCCACATGGTGCAGCAGACCTCTCCTGCTCACCACTGCTCCCCTCAGCAGTGTATTTTGTCAATCTGCCTGTTCTGCTCCCCACTCTGTTTCTGGTGAATCATCTCACATGGCCTGCACCCCATTTCTGTATGCATAAATAAATAAATCTTTAAAAAAAACAAACAAAATAATCAGGATGCTTATAATTTATTAGTGAGAAATATTTTCCCCTCTGGGTTACAGGGTGAATCTCGATTGTCTGTGGTTTCTCTCCATGTGGATGGTCAGCCAACTTACGGACTTGGAGAAGGGCAGGCTACTTACTGCTGAGGGTGCAAGATTTAAACTGGAGGTGCTGGGGTGGAAAAATAAAACCACTATCCTGGACTAGAATTTGTTGCCCTTTTATCTTGGAATAATCAACTGAGAAAATGTACCCATTGTATGAGAAGTTGCAGATAGAAAAAAACCTATTTTCTAATTGTATGCAGACTCTTCTGGTAGGGGAGATCCTCCTAGCTGGCCTGAGGAATAGAAGATGTATTTTCCAGGTGACAAGCTAGGGCAATTCCCCACTTCTCCAAAGCCAAGTGACCCCCATCCTCACTAAGCACAACCCTGCCTCGGAAGGTGTCCTTGCTCTTATCTTTCAAAGACCCCTTCCACCCTCTAAAACAAGATATTACTCACCTGAGAGGGCCTCCCTGGTGGGGCAAGAGGTTAAGTTTCAGTACTAAGAAGCTATCAGGAGCCACTTGCAGACGCACAAGTTCAATCCCCAGCCAAGGAGCTGACACACATAGTGCAGCCGACCTCTCCAGTTTCCCCTGCTGCTCTCCTCAGCAGTGTATTTCAGTAGCTCTGCCTGTTCTGCTCCCCATTCTGTCTCTTATGAGTCCTCTTACTTGCACCTCTGACCTATACCCTAGTTCTTGTATGCATAAATAAATAAAATAAATCTTTTAAAAGAAGACTAACCTGAGTTAACTCAGGAATACGACCCACCATTTGTTTTGTAGCACATAAGTAAATGATGCATGGAAAAGAGTCAGTTGCTATGCACACTCTTGGAATGACCAAAATCCTGAATGCTGGTGAGGATGAAGAATAACAGGACCTCTCCATTACTGAAGGGAATGAAAAATGTACTGTTAGAGTTCAAGACATGCCGAAAAACAGAACCGATGCAAAAGCCAAGTACAAGCCTTTATTGCTCGCCCAGGCTAAGGTCTAATCCCAGAGTGTACAGACGCAGAGGTCTCGTCCAGATGGGGTGGACCCCGGTTTCCTAAAGTCAGGGGTATATAAAGGCATTTTGGCGGGCTGGGGAATTTCCATGAAGTGACTTGCTGTTAGGGCTGGGTGGTCACAAACCCCTTGCTTGAGGATGTCTGGTGTAGAAAACAGTCAGTTCTGGCTTCCAAAATCAGGGGTGGGGGTGGGGGGGAGTGGAATAGAACCTTATCTTGCAACAGTTTTACTGGCCTTCTGGCCTTTGCATTCCTTTACAGTACAATAACTGGAAGATGCCTTAGTGGTTTTTTTCACAAAACTAAACACAGTCATATCAAATGAGCCATCCATCCAACTATGTGGAAATGGTGTCCATCACCACGTTAGAGAGAGAAAAATGAACAGAGGTTGCTGGGAAAGAGGGGGAAGATATGTGGATTAATTGAAAGAATGAAGAGAGGATATTTTAGGATGGTGAAACTAATATTGTACTAGTTGGTATATGTAATTATAGTTTTAGCAAAATTCGTAAATTGTACAATTCTATGAGTGAACCATAAAAGCAAGTATGGGCTTTAGTTAATAATAATACATCTATATTAGCTTATCAATTATAATAAATATTAACATTACTACAGGATGTTGATAACAATGGAAACAAGGTGAGGATGAACAGGTGGCAGAACTGTCTGTGGGAACTCATTGTACTTTCCACTCAATTTTTCTATAAATCTGAAACTGCTCAAAAAATAAAATTATTACTCTTTAAAAAGATATAACAATGCCACTCTCAAAAGCTGTCTAGACTTTCTCACAAAAGATGGTTTCAAGTACTTCGTTAAGAACATTCATAATAAAGACATGGAGATATTTTTGCAAAATAAAAAGCCATGGGTAATTATATTTAAAAATGAACATTCAAAGTACCAGCTCTTCATATTATGTTATTTCAGGTAGGTGAGTTCACTTCAAATGCTTTTAAAATCTTTTTATTAAAGCAACAGTGCATTATAACATTTATAAGTGTCAGGTATGTGTCGCTAAGACACCATGTGTATGTACTGATGGCGTTTTATTGGAGTTTGGGGTCCTTGGGTTCACTCAGGGAAAGGTTTCACCAGAGCTCCCCTTTCAACAGCAGGTGGAGAGTTTCTCAATAAGACAGAAACTCAGTTATATTTAAAGAGCAGGTTTACTAGGGGAAAAAGCAGGAGTATTGGACATTTGCATAGTCAAAGCAGGCAGGGAGAGATACCCTGGGACAGGTTTGCATGAGAGACCTGCATGGTTGCAGGCAGGAAGCAACCTCCACTGAGGGAGATCTGTGCAGAGAGGTCCCTCCCAGCAGGGTACAGGTCACTGGCAGACAGGAAGCTGCTGCCCTGCAGAGGGGGAAGTGTGGGTGGAAAGTAGTACCTACTTAGTCACAGGTGGGCAGAAGACTGCAGCCCCGTGCTGGTGCAGAACCTGCACTGATGTAACAGCTTCTCTTTTACAGGGAGGGGCTCCCTCCTTGTGAGCCTCGGTGTATTGACTTTGAATAGAATCTGAAAGGACTGGAGATTCCCCATGGAGGGAGAACCCCACCCCTCATCAGGCCCCATGTCCTTATCTTTTACCTTTTGGGCCTGGGCTCTAGACATGGCCCCCAATAGTCTGTTATCTGCTGGGAACTCCCACGACATCCTGACATTGGGGCTGAGGATCCTGCTTTTATGGCTGTGTCAAGGATCTTGATTTTTATGGCTGTGTTGATGGCTGTGCTAACCCCTTCTACCCATTCCTCCCTGTGTGAATCAATCTTGTGATGTCTCCCCTGCATTCCTTCCTCCATCATGTACTACATTAGGTTTACCACTAAAAGTCCATTTCTCTACTTCACTATATTATTTGTCCTGATATACCTATCTCTTTGTCCCCTTCCCTTCTAGTGAACATTACTTGATTTTGTGGTTCAAAATTCTCTCTTTGTTTAATTTTGGTTAATCTGTTAGTTTGTTTTCTCTGTATACCACATGAGTTAAATCACACTGTATTAGTCTTCTCTGACTCCTTTCACCAAGCACAATTCCTATTAGTGGCATCCATGTTGTTGCAAATGGCAAGCTTTCATCTTTTTATTTATAGTCTCACTTCTTTGAAAGAAAAAAAGATGACAATTGCAGTAGATATTTTCAACTAGATCTATGTGTTTACCATAACTTATTTCTTTTTTAAAAGTGACCTGACATTTTTCTCAAATAATTTTAAAATGTATCACTTAGAAATACAATAAGTTGCATGTCTAATAAGTTCAATATAAAAAGCAAATCAAAATCAATTACACATCAAATTAAATATGCATTTTTTTTTACTTTTTACTATTTCTTATTCTTTTATGATTTATTTATTTATGCATACAAGAACTGGGGAAAAGTTTGGAGGTGCAGGAGGTGAGAGGATTCACCAGAGACAGAGTGGGGAGCAGAACAGGCTGACTGATGAAGTACACTGCTGAGGGGAGCAGCAGGCAAGACAGGAGAGTTCTGCCATGCCATGTGTGTCACCTCCCTAGCCGGGGATTGAACTCACTGCATATAGCTTCATAGTGCTGAGACTCAACCTGTTGTGCCACCAGGGAGGACCAATTATCAATTTCTCTTAACCACTGTTATACTTATTCTGGTTGAAATTTTCTTACACATTAAGAAAAACAATTGCCAGTCCAGTTAGCGAGAAGATCAGAACTATATCACTATGTTCTTGCATGTGCTAAGAAGATTCACTGAGTCAACTTAGTTGCTCCATCAATAGTTCCAAAAATTAAAGGAAGTGGCATTTGACCCCCATACCTGGATTCATGATAAAATGTTGCCTAATTCTTCAGACAGAGGTTCATATCAGGTTGGTCAATTAATCAGTTTCTGCATTTTTTTCTTCCCTAACAATCAGACATACACACACATTTTGGAAGACCTTTAAATTCTATAGAAGTCTGCATTTTTTCAGCCTCAATGTTTTTTTTAAGATTTATTTATTTATGCTTACAAAACTGGGGTACAGGCCAGAGGTGTGGTGAATGAGAGGATTGGGGAGCAGAACAGACAGATCTACAAAGTACACGGCTGAAGGGAGCAGTGGGTGAGTCAGGAGAGGTCTGCCATGCCATGTGGGTCAGCTCCCTGTCTGGGGAGCCAACTCGTGCTGCAGTGGCTTCAGAGAGCTTCATAATGCAGTGCTTTAACCCGTTGCACCACCAGGGAGAGTCCTTCGGTCTCAATACTTAAAGATGACATTTATATTCTTTTAGACATTTCACATGACTTTATCAAATTTGCAGCTATAACATCTGAAGTCATTCTGTTGACATAGGAGTCCTATGAATCTGTGAGCACTGTGACAGCACAGCTTTACAGAGCAGTAGTGCAGACAGGGCATATGGGATCCTTCGAGCAGGGCAACGATGCATATGCCAAAGAGCTTTTTGACACTGGCAAAAAAAGACTCTTTCTCCATCCACACTTTGACTATGAGGAATAGGACCAGGACAATAACATAATCCAAGTGGATGGACATTTGTTCATTAAGGGAAATACTAACTCTTTTAAGTTGGAAATGTAAGAAACAAAACTGGGGGGGGGGGGGGGAATGAAGAAGCAAAGGAACAGGAAAGTCAGTGACAACCGGACATCAGAAACTGCAGAAAGCCATATCATCCTGGAAAAAGAGAATGTTCTTCAAGGTCAATAACCTTCTGTTGGGATCCACCCTGGAGGATCCAAAAAGCCTGGATTTTTCTAGCTAAAGTCTCCTTAGGAGTTTTCCAATTTTTCAGTGATAGTAGAACTATTAGTAAGTGCTACAGTAATCTATAGTTAGCTGCCACAGATAGAAACAAGGTAGCTTCTATTTTCTTCCTTCATTTCACTACTGACAATACCTCCTATTGTCTCCCATGGACTGCACCTAACCAGGGATTCTGGAAAATGAAGTTTGCATGTTTCCAGCCTTAGTGTTTTAGAAATGAATATGGAGCTATGTCAACAGATAATACTTGGCACAATTTAGTAGACCAACTATTCCACCTACTAGTTATGATTTGGTTTCCATATCCATAAAATAATGATGCTGACAATAGTTCTTACCTTGTGGGGTTATTGCAAAAATTAAAGGAGCTATAGTTTCTAAAGCTCTTAGAAATATCTGTGCCACACAGGAAACTCACAAAAATCACTGTGGTCTTAGTTATTATTAGTTAATAAGCAATGAATGAAAAGTCAATCTGTATCTGGACCAAACTTCGAGAAACAGACTGTAAAGGTGATAGAACCCTTTACCCACAAGTATTACCTCATCACAATAACTCTTATTTTCCCAAGCAAGGAGGGATAAAATAAAGATTGTATTGATTTTCTGCTCACTGTGATATTAATTGCTTGTGGTGCCCAAACACTGTGTAAGTTAATAACCTTTGTGTCTATCCATTCACAGGGAAGCAAGTTCTTTACCAAGTGCATGTGTTCCCACATATTAAAAACACCACATGAGCAATATTTTAGAAAAATTTCCTCAGGCATTACATCAAGGTCAAATTCACTTGCAAATATGAACCCAGAAATGTTTGCTTACAGATTAATTCAGTCTCTCAGTTAAGGCTGCCCTCTGGCCCTCAGTAGGCTTGCTTGGTGCTTGTTCTAGAAATAATGGAGGGCAACATTAGGCACTGATATACATTAAGTAATAGTAATAAGGGCAATAAAAACTTAATATACTGCATGGATAAAGATTTCAAGTTAATGAGAATCCTTCTAAAGTCTAATGTTTAATGGATAAAGATTAAACTCTGGAAACCTTTCCACATTCAACACAATAACCACCTCTTATTTAGTATCTCAGCCTGTCATGGACCAAGGATAAATAGCATGAATGTACAAACAAACAAACACCTCCTATTGTAGTTTTTAAAATGTATTTAAGTCTCTAAATCATCCTGAAGCCTAGGTTCAAATTCTTATTCAGTTTCTTACAAGGGAAGGTAACTAAGAGTTTTCTTCCTGAGGCTCCTCAGTTTATTCACCTAAAAATTAGGATTATTAATAATGTTTAGGCTACAGTGTACTTCTCACTTAAGTAGTGAATATATTTGTTGTAAAATCAAACTGCAATTATAGGCAAATCTATGCCTGTATCCTGGTTATTTTCCTTAAAACTGGACTTCAAAAATTTGACCTTTTAATGTGGTTTTTATATTTTAATGTCCATTATACAGTCTCTGAATACACTTCAAGTAAGATTAACTAAGTAGCTAAATCTTGATAAAATAGAAATTAAGTTTCCTAATTCAATTCTCACTTTTGAAATATTTTCATAAGTGTTGATAATCCCATCATAATAAAGTAGCATTTGATATGTCAGGATTGATTCAATAGCTCCAAAGAGTAGTTAAATATTCATGCCAAAGTATACACAGAATTCAGTAGTGAATGTCACCAGAAAGATGAAACCTAAAACAATTTGCTCAGGAATTGTCCCAAGCCCCTACCTAAAAGAAAAATAAATGCTTTAATCCTATAAGCCTCAGGACAAAGAATTTGATTCACAAACATAAGCCATATATTAAAGGAGAATATTTCCCTCAATAATCGATGAAAAAAATTGAACTCTAACATCAACATTTTAAGCATGATTTCCCACATGCCCATTTATCAAATTACCATCTTCCTATTTAATCTGAGTCCTGGAAGTCAAGGCACCAAGTGCAGCCTCTCCTGCTCGGACAGAACTAGGTCTCCCTGCCCATTACTCTAAATGCGCTGTCTGGGTTGTTTTCTCCAGAACAAGCTCACCCTCCTGAGTCTTTGTTTATTGTTCCCTCCATCCACTGAAATCTCAGTTCTAGAAGAGCAAGGACATTGTTTTTACTCACTGTTACATCTCTAGCTTTGGCTATATTCCAAGTGGGAGTTCGTGAAAATTTAATCCCCACATTGTAGACAAGGAAACTGAGACTGAAAGCTGTGAAGTGACTTGCCTAATGGCATGGCACCGGCACTCACATGCAAGCAGTGTGCCTCAAGCCCTGCTTGGAATCATAGTATTTCCAGTGGCTTCCCAGCTGGCAAAATTTACAGTGAGAAGTCTTGTTGACCATAAATAAAACCTTTACAAAGATACCTGTTGGTATCTGAGTTGAGCAGAAGATAAAATAACATTTTTTTTCTTTTGTTTGGCTATTTTCTCCTGCATAGATAACTTTAAGTAATATCTCTGAACCTAGAAAAGGTGCTGACTGACTGCTGACTGGTACTCTTATAAAAACATTAGGCACCAAAGTTAAATATTAAATGTGAATACTATCAAGTCACTGTCTCTACTATGAAAATAGGGATATTGGGCCCTCCCTAGTGGTCAGCAGTGAAAGCGCAGCACTGAGAAGTGGGTCACACTGGTTTGGGTGTGAGTTCTATCTCAATCCCTGAGGTGATCCACATGGCGCAGCTAAACTCTTCTGTCTCACCTACTGCTCCCTTCAGCAGTGTACTTCATAGATCTGCCTGTTCTGCTCCCTAATCTGACTATTCTGAATCCTCTCACCTCCCCTATATCTCTGGCCTGTACCCCGTTATGTATGCATAAATAAAAAATCTTAAAAAAAAAGTAATATAAAAAAAATGTAGGACTACATTACTTGAGATCAGGGCTTCATTATTATGATCTTAAATGCCTGGAGTATAGGAGTTAATGGTCTATTAATGTGTTCCTTAAATTAGTGCAACCTTCTCTCAACATTGTTCTCCCTGTCATTTGAAAAGCATTTCCTGCCCACCAAGTGACTGACATACACCAGTTAATCTTTGGGAACCTGGGAGCAGAGATTTTCAAATTCAGAGGGGTCCGTCTCTGGAAAAGTAATGATTGGTGAAATAACCTTTCTGGTATTATTTGTGCAAATTTTTAGTTAAGGACCTTCAAAGTGTTCCAGAAGGGTAGTTTGTTAGTAGGTGGAGTGAGTTTGTTTTCCACATCTGTAATGAGACAGCACCTGAGACAGATCAGGCCGCAGAGCTGAAACTTACAAAGATGATGGGAAGAATTCAAAACAACTGATTGCAGCAGCTTGACAGAGAGAGCCATCATGCACTAATAATACTAATTTGGTTTCTAATTATGTATTTACACAGTGGTTGACTAACTATCCAGCTGTTGCTCCATCTTTAGCTTACAGTTCTCCTTTCTGATTTTTGTTTTATTTTGTTTAGGCTACAGCTGGAGTTCAGAATGGAGCTGAGAGATTTTCTTTGGCTTATGAATTTATCAATCATTAGGTGTACCTTCTTTGTCTCTATATAAAACAGAGCACACATATTTCTTGAGAGGGAAGAAAGATAATAGCCTGTGTCACAGATTTGGTAACATTCATTTTCTTCTTTCATTTCTCTCCTGCTTTTCTAGAATTTGAAATTAAAGGTGAGAAGAAGTGTCATTAATGCTTCTACCAAATGTAGGAAGGAATGGCAGGTTTCAAAACAAGTTGGTCAGAAGTTCTGGAAAATGCATCTGCTCCTGAAAATTAGGCCAAATCTTAAGGAAATGAGAACATTGCAGCAAGATGGAAAAATGAATAAGTTCATAATCCCTGTGTTCCTTTTCTCCTACTTTAATTTTTCTCCAGATGTTTGCAAGCATAAGATATTATCTTCACCGGTCTTGAAAGCTAAATTCTATTTCCAAGGTCTGGATGACGGTTTTCCCTGAGATTGTCGCAAATGCTAGGTGACTGCCAGGTTGATGGTTATTTACCAAGTTAACAAAACATCAATATTAATCTCTAGGCACTGAGTAAGCAGCATATCAGACCTATAGATAAAGGACAAAGCTCACCAATCATTGTCACCGAGGATCTTACTGTTTAACTCACCACAAAGAGACCCTTACGCCATCCAAATCATTCTCCTTGTCCTCTCCCATCACTAAGCTATAAAACCACGTGGAGCAGTCACCTATCCACTCACAAGAAGCCAACTGTTCATTTTCAGTGACAAAGAGAAGGAAACCAACATTGCTAAACATTCTGATGGCTGATGGTGATATACAAAGTGTTAAAATCCCTCCTAACCCTCCCCAGCCCTACAAAATTAATGCTGCTGACCTTATTTTACAGATGAAAAAACTGAAATTCCACATGCCATAAACATGATGTGGTAGAAGAAGCATTCAATTCCAAGTCTACAATAATGTCTATAATCAAACCTCTTGTTGTCCTTCCACATTTTCCTACAAGTACCTATGAGCAGGTGTTCACCCAGCATACTGCAAGCTGATAGAAATGAGTGATGCAAGGTGGAGTTATATGGGATTTAAACCCAAATAATTTTGAAGTCCTGGCAGGTAATGAGTTAAGTGAAATAGACAAAAAACAATTAGTAGGAAGTGCTAGAGCTTGTGGCTGATTGGAGGGACTGGTCAATCTAAAGCAACAATTTTTTTTAACTGTACAGAAACCTAAATATATCTTGTACCAAATTTGATACAAAGAAGCAGCTATTTCTGCTAAATTAAAAACAGTACCTGATTATTTTGTTGTAGTAACATTTGTTATTATAAACACCTGTATATGTCAAAATTCTCTTTCTTTTTAAGACTAAATAATATTCCATTGTATGCAATCACTGTATTTTTTTTAAAAAAGATTTATTTATTTATGCAATTAGAACTGGGGTACAGGCCAGAGGTGCAGGGTGGTGAGAGGCTTCACCCAAGACAGTAGGGAGCAGAACAGGCAGATCAAGGAAACACATGCTGAGGGGAGCAGCGGGCGCGTCAGGAGAGGTCTGCCGCACCATGTGGTCACCTCCGGGGCAAGCAGGGATCGAACTCATGCGGAAGTGGCTTTAGCTTCTTAGTGCTGTGCTTTAACCCACTGCGCCACCAGAGAGGGCCTCACTGTATTTGTTATCCATTCCATTTAACCATTGATAAACATTTAAATTGTTTCCACCTTTTGGCTATTGTGAATAATGTTACTATGAGCCCTAGCATACAAACATATTTGTGACCTTGCTATCAATTCCCATAAGTGGAATTGCTGGATTATATGTTAATTCTATGTTTAATTTTTTGAGGAATTGCAATGCCATTTCCCATAGTGATTGCACCAGTTAATATCCCCACCTATAGTGCATGAGTGTTCCTATTTCTAAACATTCTGGGATGTCCTGGATTCTGGTTGTTGTAATAACCATCCTAATGTGATGAAGTGTTATCTTGCTGTTATTTTGATTTGCATTTCTCTGCTCACTAGTAATCTTAAGAATTTCTTTGCTGGTCATACATATATCATCTTTGGAAAAATATCTGTCCTGGGCCTTTGCCCATTTTTAATTGGGTTATTTGTAGGATTTTTGTTGTTAAGTTGTAGGAATCCTTTATATATTCTAAATGTTCATTCCTTACCCAATATGGTTTGCATATATTTTCTTCCATTCTGTGGTTTGCCTTTTCTCTTTATTGATAGTGTCCTTTGATGTGCACATATGTTACATTGTAATCAAGTCCCATTTATCTACTTTTAATAGAATTTTTTTTTTTAGTTCTAATATTAAGGTCTTTAATCTCTTGTTAACTGATTTTTCTGTATAGTGTAAAGTCAAGGCCCTTTTCCTCATTGAATGGTCATGGGACTGTTGTCTAAAAAATCATTTGGCCTTTTTTGGTGGCGCAATGGGTTAGGACGCAGCACTACATGCTGGCCACAGCCACCTCAGTGTGAGTTCAATCCATACCCGGGAGGTGACCCACATGGAGCAGCAGACTTCTCATGACCCGCCAGCTGCTCCCTCAGCAATGTACTTCATCCATCTTCCTGATCTGCTCCCCACTCTGTTGCTGGTGAATTCTTTCACCCTCCTGCACCTCTGGCCTGCACCCCAGCTCAGTATGGATAAATAAATAAATCTGAAAAAAAAAAAGTAAAAAATAATTTGATGATATATTTGCAAGTTTAATTCTGAGATTTTATTCATTCTTTTGGTTCCACTTTTCTTTCTGCTAGTATCATACTATTTTGATTTTAGCAGCTTTGTAGTAAGTTTTGAAAGCAGAAAGTGCAAGTCCTCCAACTTTATTATTTTCCACAGTTGTTTTGGTTTTTCAGGGTCCTTTAAGTTTCCAGATGAATTTTGGGATGGATAGTTTTACTTCTGCAAAGTGCATCATTGGGACTTGAATAAGTATTGCATAGAATCTGTTGATCACTTTAGGTAGTATTCACATCTTAACAGTAGTAAAGCTTTCAATCCATGAATTCAATATCTTTCTATTTATTTGTGTCTTCAACTTCTTTTAGCCTCATCTTGGCATTTTCAATGTACAAGTGTTTTACCTCCTTAATTAGTTTATACCAAGGTATTTTATACTTCTTCAAGCTATTAAAATATAAGTGGAATTATTTTCTTAATTCCTTTTCAATCATTTATTGTCATTGCACTGTACTTCAACTTTTTTCAATTATTTATAACAGTGTTTTTGTGTGGAATCTTTGAAGTGTTCAACATATTATATCATCTGTGAACAAAAATGATTTTACTTTTTCCTTTCCACTTTGACACCCTTTTGATTCTTTTTTCATGCCTAATGACTCTGGTTGGAACTTCCAATCCTATGTTGAATAGCAATGTTAAAATCAAGTCTTATCTTACTTGCTCAATATTTAACTCATTACTGATTTCAGAAGAACAGTTTTTGGTCTTTCATAGTTGAGTATGACATTACCTGTAGACTTCTCACATATGATCTT
>NW_004567110.1:56693408-56736490 GCF_000260355.1 Condylura cristata | reverse complement strand
CTTGCAGTGCTGCATCCTTACCCATCGGGCCACCTTTGAGAGCCCAAGACTGATAATGCTTAAATCTTCCGGTGTGCCACCAGGGAAGGCAGCAGAGACCATTTTTATGCATACCGATCTATTATGTATGACTGACTTTCCTTTTCCCTACTAATAGCCAAAAATAGCTGGTTTCATGCCTGTGAATTATATTTTAGTTTCGCTCTGACCTCATTTTGTCTTATTCTTTAGAGAAATAGTCCATACCTAACAGACCTACCATTTCTATTACTTGGGTTAGATTTTTGACAAAGTTTATAATGAAATCCATAGTCTATGAACTTAGTACATGTCCGATGAAAACTGCAATGACTGCTGGCTCACAGCTTTTAAAAATTCTACCAGGACTAGTATCACTTTACTACTTCCTATTACCAACGAATGAGAATTATTTGCCCTAGTGAATTTTTTGTTATCTTGGAAACTCAGACTGAAATTTTAATGCTCAATTTGCCTAGGATTGTGATATCACTTTTTAAATTTTTTCTGTTGTTTACTTAAATTCATTTATTTTATAGTTATCTGCTTCAAGTCTTTTCTGTGAGTTTATAGTTGAGAATAAACTGAATGGTACTGTTTTCTTTGGAACGATCATGTAATTGTAATGATTGTAGGACCGCTTATATAACAACATTTCCAAATTACACCATTTCTTACATCATATTAATCAAAAAACTCTAAAATATGTAAAATCCCAGAGAACTCAGAATTAAATTGCCTTTAATAATACCAAATTCACCCTGACATATATTATCAATTTTCTGAGAAAGTCTTGAATCTGGAGTTGCTTGTTTCCATTTAAAGTATGCCATATGGGAAATTACTGTTTTTTATTGCTCACTAGCGTACAAAACCCTAATTGAAAAAAACTTTACACATGTTGATAACATGCATTTAATTTGCTTCTGTCGTATTAAGAGCATGTCTTGGTCAGGGAGCAATGCACATTGGAATTTTGATGATTCGTGTTTTACACAATCTGTCCCTGAGAGCTAGCTCATTTTTGGGAGACTAATAAATGGTTCCAGATCCACGTCCATTATATCTCCTCATTACAAGGATGAATGGCACCTAAGCAATACTTCAATTTAAAGCATCTCCAAATTCATTTCAGTTCAGTTCAATGCAATTTATCAAGTGTGCTAGGCATTTTCTGCTTCTCTTGTAGTACAGCAATGGATAGGACTCAATTTCTACCTACATGGAGTCCATAAAAAAGAAAGATACTAATAAAGAGCTTGAGATTAAAATCAAGGTATATACACAGTAGTAAGAGAGCACACAGAGGAGCGCTAGCTGCCAGTGGATAGAGAACATGCTAAGTTTTCCAAAGGAAAACTTACACCCAGACGACGTGGATCATCTCAGACACAAATCACAGAGCAGACAGTCTACAGAACAGAGTAGAACACGGTGGTGATCCAAGATAAGATATGGGCTACTGAACCCAAATAATCAGTTATTCTGCCAGTAACATGGTACTATTAAGAAACCCAAAAAGGCAATTTCATAAATGCAGTCTCATGGTGAGATACACATGTGTATTCTTTTCTCCAAGCCCAGCACCCCATAATATACCTTTTGGGTGGGGGAGGACTGTTGAGTGGTGATGCCTTTTCCCTTCCACTGGCGCAGAGAAACACCATCACTTTCTCACTAGAAATGCAAGGTAACTTAGATCCTAGAGTTTGCACTTGCATGGGTATTCTCTTCTAGCCTCCCAGCCTCATTTAACTGGGTTTTCTGTCTATCAAGTTTCACAGTCAAATACCCAAAAGTTTCCAGAGAGGTGAGACTTAAGAGCTCCTACCCTGAGGGAAGAGCAAGAACGGAGACAGAGATGGCCAAAGTCCTACAGGCACTGGATGCCAACATCCCTCCCTGCCTATGATTCCAGATCCTGGGAAACTACTGCTGCTCCAGAAAGAAAGAGCCATGGCTTCCCTTTCAAGGCAGTCTTATATTATTAGGTGCTTCATAGCCTTCCTCTCTGGGAAAAACTCATCTTTCCATTCTCAAGAGCTCTTTTTCTCCCAGAGACAGCCAATGTGAGGAGAATATGACACATGATCCTCCTCCCTGAATCCCAAGAAAAGAGGAGAAAAGATGACGGTCCCGGGGGATGGAGAGAATGGGAGAAGAGGATACTGAGAAGGTTGAGCTCAGTTCCTGTTTTTGTACCACTCGTGACCCATTTGGGATCCTCATTGGTGGCTTTTGCTGGACCAGTTCAACTGTAAGAACAGATAATGCTAAAATCCATATCGTCTGGGTGTAAATCACCTGCAGTGGCATTGCCAGGCCTGAAAGCACAATTTATGACTGTATTATTAAATGGTCCCAGCAGCAAATGGTCATGTTTATTTTATTAAAAGAGCCCTCCCTTGTGGCGCAGTGGGTTAAAGCACTGCACTAAGAATCAAAAGCTCCTTCCGCATGAGTTTGATCCCTGCCTGCCCCGGAGGAGACCACATGGCGTGGCAGACCTCTCCTGACCCGCCCACCGCTCCCCTCAGCATCGATCTGCCTGTTCTGCTCTCCACTCTGTCTCTGGTGAAGCCTCTCACCCTCCGCATCTCTGACCTGTACCCCAGTTCTGTATGAATAAATAAATAAATCTTAAAAAAAAAAAAGAGTAAAAATGAGGCAACCCAAAATGCAAGACACTGGAAAATAGGACATAAGCCAAGGGTCGTAGGCCCCACCATTGAAAGGCCTCTCCCTGCTCATTTAAATCCTTCAGGCCAGAGAACAATTAAATCTTTGAGATGCTTAAAGATAAACTGTGTAAAAGCAAGGTATTTTCAAAAAGCCTCCATTTCTGCTAGAAATTGTTTAAGAAATGAAACAGGAAAATAAGCAGTCAAAGGAGATAAATCAAGTGTGTGTTGCTCTTTCCCAAGTCCTCCACAGGGTTCAGAGTAAGTCATTCCCACACCCTCCCGCCTTTCTCCAACCAGCACCCTTTCTCCTGGTCTCCATGACTCCTCACTGTCTTTGCCAGCAGTTTCTCCCCTGTTACCTCCTTACTTTCAACAGAAGGGGTGGGTAAGAGGAGAGGGTTTCTGTTATCAATAGTTAATCCAAATAAAACAAAGTATATATTCTACCTTCATAAATAATACCAACTGTTGTAAAGCGATTTTAGAAATTTTATGCTGGGGCCCTCCCTGGTAGCACAACAGATTAATGCATAGCACTACAGAGCTAGCCACAGCCACTTTAGCACCAGTTCGATCCCAGGGAGGTGACCCACATGGTGCAACAGACTTCTCTTGTCTCGCCCACTGCTCCCCTCAGCAGCGTACTTCATCGATCTGCCTACTCTGCTCCCCACTTTGTCTTTGGTGAATCTCCTCACCACCCCTACACCTCTGGCCTGTACCCCAGTTCTGTATGCAAACATAAATAATATAATTCTTAAAAGTTTAGTTAAAAAGAAATTTTATCCTGTCAAAATAATTTCTTAGACAAAAAGTGTTCCTTTACTCTGTTGGTTGTACCTCTTACTCTATTATTTCTCTGTCCCATTCTTCTGGTAAAACCAGTCTCCTCCAGTAAAACATCCTTCTCTTCCAGGCATGAAAGAGTTCCTAGAAGTGGAAGAAAGGGACACACTCCAGGAGAAAGCTAGGATTTGCAATGTTAATCATATTTAGATAGAGTTCTGATCATAAAATGCTTTCATGGAAACTATTTATTGATTTTCACTCAAATATACAAAAAATCAGTAAAATCAAGTGGCTTGCCCAGAGTCAGGCAGCTCAGATCAGTCAAGTTTCCCCTGTATTCACTGCTCTCTGCTTAGATCTACTGCAGTCTCCCACCTATGCTTGACGTCTTACCCCCGCCCCACCCCATTCTAGTTTGCCCTGTCACTCCATGAATTGAACATGAGGCTGCTGTATGTGCCACTGTCACAGGATAAGGATATGCACATGTATCTGTGCATGTGTGTGCATGTATATTCATGTGCAATTGTGTGGGTGGTAGATGACTCTAATCAGCTCTCTGCTCCTCACACATCCTCACAACCATCTGAATAGAACCCACAAATCTTGACATATGCCCATTTTTCTTGAGCTGCCTCCCCTCCTGGGTAGAGCCTCACTTCTCAGTGTTCCACTCACTGAAATGTAAATATAAACATTACACATGTGTGTGCATTCTACACACACTCTATACACTGACCTCCAGTTCTTCTAAGGGGCTCAGTGAATTTAATAGCTGTTCAGCAAACAGCTATAAAGGAATAGAGAGGAAACAAGGAGGGAGACCCAAAGGGAAGGACTTGGTGATGCAAGCCCCTTGGTAAGATTGTGCCAAGCACATCCCAAAGGGCACAGGCTGTGTGCTCTTTCCAGTCTCTTCTTTGGAAACTCTCCCGTCAGTGGCACTCTCTCCAGCTTCCCAGGTGGGCAGACTCTCAACTGTTACCAGAAAAGAGCTTTAGCTTTCCTGTCCCTAGATACAAATATTTATGTCACCTCATCATGCCATGAACATCACATGCCAGCACCTCCGACAGATCCTTGGCACTGCCTCCACCTCATGTTACCCACCCCTACAACTGTTGCTCAAGTGTGTTTTGATTTCCTTGGATTTATTTATCCCAGTGACATTTGGGATGTCAGCTTAATATCACTATTTCCCATCTTCTCGGCCCCCTTCCAATTTCTAGCATGAATAATTTTGAATGTGGGTGACTGGTCCATCGTTCTCATTTAACATTTGGTTATAAACCCAGGGACCTAGATGCTGGCACTCCCCCATGAATGCCCTGATGTATAGGACACACATACACCACCAAATAAACTAGTAGATCTATAAGCTGGAGACCTAGCAGATGAATTGTGAGCCATCAAATTCCCACATATGCAAACATATCTGAGAACATAATAAAGAACAAACAATTAAGGATCCTGTCTCAGATGCTTCTGGTGGTACAGAGGGGGCTCAACAGATGCGGAGCTGGCCTTTTCACAGACAGAGACAGAATAAAGCCTGAGGAAAGCCAGCCTGAACCAGTGGCCATCTTGCAAACGTCTCCCTGCTTTCATTAGAATGATCAACAACATGGAAGTGTGACATTTGTGCTTCTTACTCATTAACTTTAGGTGTTTATAGTCTACCCTCAAGAGGTTCTCTCACACTCCAACTTCATCGGTGGATAGGATGGACATTCTGACACACAGATCTTTCATCATTTTATTTAGTTGATGGATCATTTGGGATAAGCTTTCTGGGCTTTAACTCAGACAGACACCACACTACGCCCGCCCAAAAGTTACCACAGTTACTAGTTTTGAAATTGGCCCCAAATGTTTCAAAGTATACAGAAAAATTGTAAGGTCCTTAAAGTCAGAAAAATATAACTGTAATTCCTAATTCTGCTGCTTCTTTAAAATGAAGTGGGTTTGTGGGTTGGATGAAGGGTCAGGAAACTAAAGTCCTTGGGCCAAACTCATTCCACTGACTACAAATATTGTCTGTGCCTACTTTCTTGCTGCTAGGTCAGAACTAAATGGCAGTGACAGAGACAGGGAAAGTTGCCATCCTCTGGCTAAGATTAATTTCTCTAAGCCTCAGTTTCCCCATATATAAAATGGGCAGATTAATTTTGTGGAAGAAAGAATGCTGTGAAAAAGAAATGAGATTATTAATGGGAAATGCTACCTTGATATATCATAATCCTTAGTGCATGTCAAGATTTTTAATGATCACCATTATTTTAAGCTTGCTACTACATCTGTAGCTAAGAGACAAGTTCTAAATTTACTGAAGAAATAGGAAACCATTATGGTTTGGAATATTTGTTGCTTTTTTTTTTTTTTAACTTGCTGTTCTCATTGGGCAACTGAAGTTGGGCAATGTGAAAATAAAGGACAGGGCTTTAATTTAGAAAATGTGAAGAAGAGAAAAACATGAAATTCCTTCTGTGCGCTTGTTCTTTTTATTTATTTTATGAAGTGAATTCAAAATGGAACCCTGTGGCCTGAGAAAAAATATGACTGCTGCGAACATGAAAGAGCAGGTGAAAGAGAGCCTTTTGGGAGTCAGATGCCTAAAAAAGTGACCATTTAATGAGCCTCCAAAATTATCTAGAGCCCACTATGTTGTTGCCTCATGAGTTTGGATTGCAAGCAATTCAAGAACCCTCTGCAATTCTCTGAGCTTCGCTTTCCCAGTCTATTGTCTTAGTGTACATGTTGTTGTGTGGTTTTAGATTTGTGAATTCTGGTCCCTGCCCTCCTTGCTAACACTATGAGTTTGGTCAGGTTGTGTCTCTGTTTCCTGTGTGCAAAACAGTATTTGCCTCAAAAGTGTTAGCATAGGCCCTCCCTGGTGGTGCAGCGGGTTAAAGCACAGCACTAAGAAGCTAAAGCCACTTCCGCATGAGTTCGATTCCCGCCTGCCCCGGAGGTGACCACATGGCGTGGCAGGCCTCTCCTGACCCGCCCGCTGCTCCCCTCAGCAGTGTACTTCGTCCATCTGCCTGTTCTGCTCCCCACTCTGTCTCTGGTGAAGCCTCTCACCCTTTGCATCTCTGGCCTGTACCCCAGTTCTGTATGAATAAATAAATAAATCTTTTAAAAAAATTCACCATCAAACTATAAAAACAATTTTTCTCCAAGAGCACAGTATTATGTTGGCATCTAAAATGCAACATTTTGTTTTGCTTAGATACTACACTTTTAAGGGAAAAATGCATTCTATTTGAAGTGAGAGACTACAAATATAAATAACTATATGATAAGCTTGCCTGCATCCAAGAAAGGTTGTATTGCAAATCATTTGTTCCCAAACTATTGGTGGGGAAATCCTCTACATTTCCTTCCCAGAACTTGAAGTTGACAGAGAGAATGGAGAAATTGGATGTAAAGAAGGGAAGTTGGCCCTCCCTGGTGGCGCAGCGGGTTAGCACTGCACTAAGAAGCTTAAGCCACTTCCGCATGAGTTCGATTCCCGCCTGCTCCGGAGGAGTCCACTTGGCGAGGCAGACCTCTCCTGACCCGCCCGCTGCTCCCCTTAGCAGTGTACCTCGTCGATCTGCCTGTTCTGTACCCCACTCTGTCTCTGGTGAATCCTCTCACCCTCCGCATCCCTGGCCTGTACCCCAGTTCGATATGAATAAATAAATAAGTTTAAAAAAAAAAGAAGGGAAGTTATGAATGTTGCATCAGAGACGGTGGGTAGACAGGGAAACAACCTGAGTGTAGCTCCTGAAGACAGATGCACATTGCACTTCAAAAACTGACGCATAGCAGAGTGGCAGATGGTGGGGACCCAGATCCAAACCTTCTGGGGAGACATGGTCCTCAGCACCTGCATTAAGTGCAGCGCTGTGAGCAAACGCAGGATATCGTGAGCACATAGAACAAGTGGGCTGGGTTTAGACGAGCGGCGAAGAGCAACCTTCCAAAGGACAGGAATGTTGTTTCAGCATAAACTAACAATTGAAGGATGCAAACACTAACTGGAGACAGGCAGCTTTCCTGTCTCTGGAAAAAAGAGGTGCTCTTATCTACAGCTGAAGAATGGAGAGATGGCAGTGTAACCACAGCAGGGACAAGATGGCCGCCGGAGAGCGGAGGTCCACAGAGCTTCCACATCAGGTTTTCCACGATGTGCCAGTAAAACATCATCTCTTAGCAAGTTCACGTTCAGCACAGTTCTTTTGTTTCTGTCAGTACAGGGAAATCATTAGCAGAAAAGTGTAGCTGCAGGAAGACGCAAGAGGGAGTAGCTTCAAGACTCCATCAAGAGGTACCCCTCCTGGACAAAAGTTTCGCTTCCCTTGTGATGAATGTCAGATCTGAGTAAAGCCTTTTAGTTGATCCTGCATGGAAGTTTCATTCATTGTTTATTCTCCCTGATTTGTATATTTTTAAAATTTTGTACAGTAATACACTTCAAAGTTAAAAGAGAGAGAGAGCTCTTTTGTACCAGCTGCTGTTTGGTTGTAAACATGATCAAAGACCAAGTTTTTGCCTGAGACTGTTACCTTTGGTCAGAGGAAGGGCTTGAATTATGCCTCCCCACTAAGAAGAATCGTGACAGGTCATTTTATTTGTTGAAGAGTCAAAGAATTACACTACTTGGTTCAACTCCCAAACCTCCTACATCTAGAGAATTAGACTATCAATCCTATAAAACATTCCCTGGAGATTTCCAGAAATTCATGTTTACACCCAGACCACAAACAACACGACAGAAATAGAGATTTTATTTCACAGTATTTTGGCATTTGCAACTCAGGCTGAAATTGGGGAGAATAAGAGAACAATGAAAAACTGTGCATATATTTTTAACATCTCTATCTTCCTGTGGTTCTAATGCTATATATCTGGAGTCTTCTGTCTCTGTCTGTTTCTCTTTCCTTCTCTCTCTCTCTTCTCTCTCTCCCTCCCTTCCTTTCCTGTCTGAGTCTCTAAGTATTAACTTTTCATATATGCCAGTTAAAGTGCAAGGCACTAAGAGAAAAGTAAACAAGGCATATCATTATTCTTATTTTATTCAAGTAAGAAATGCAATAATTAAGCAAATGCAAAATGGAACGTAAGTTTATATTGGGATAAGTACTCTGAAGGAAGAGGAGGGATTGTTGACATGAAAACATGCTCATGGAGAGAATTAATTTACATGTGGGACCAGAAGTTGCCCTCTCCTACTCTAGAGGTTTCAAAGGTGAAAAGGTCTCTTGTATCATAATATTTTTAAAAATTCTTATATCCCATACTATTCCCTACCCATTATTCCCTAGAAGAAAGGATGTTTAAATTGAGGTGATGTAGATTTTGCTTCCAACATTTATCAACCTAATTCTAATCTGCTTTTTTATATAATCCTAAATAAAATATGAAGAATTCTCTGACTTTTTCATTAAGATTGTATTTAGATCCAAATTAGGGAAAGATTATAGGAAAGCAAGTCACTTGTGATCAAAAATAGAGGTTAGTGATAATGAGTCCTTTTAAGAGGAGCTATGGGTGTCTTTTAAAGCAATTCTGAAATGGGAGCCAAATCACAAGATTCAGAGCAGAGGTAGGAAATGAGTAATTACAGTAGACCATTGACATCTAATTAAAGTAAGTTCTTTTCTTGCTTTAAGTATTAAGAACCGTTGTGAAGTTAGTTTGGACAGCACCAAACCTGTTTCATTGAAGAAATTTCTTTTTTATTTTTTTATTTAAGATTTATTTATTTGTGCATACAGAACTGGGGTACAGGCCAGAAGCTCAGGGGTGGCGAGAGGCTTCACCAGAGACAGAGTGGGGAGCAGAACAGGCAGATAGATGAAGTACACTGCTGAGGGGAGCAGCAGGCAGGTCAGGAGAGGTCTGCCACGCCATGTGGTCACCTCCGGGGCAGGTGGGAATGGAACTCATGCGGAAGTGGCTTTAGCTTCTCAGTGCTGTGCTTTAACCCGCTGGGCCACCAGGGAGAGCCCGAAGAAACTCCTTTTTTATCATAATTCTATTTTATGATATGTTCAGTGAATAGAGGGAATAGGAAAAAGGACAGAATGAGTGAGAGCAGAGGCATAGCAAAAGAGAAGGAGAGACCAAAATATAGAAGAAAAGAAGGGAACAGTGGAAAATACATGAAGAGTAACACCAGATAACAAAAGATACCCACAAGAAAAGAAGGAAGAAATTTGCAACTTTGGACGACATGGCATTCATTTCTACTCCCTTTGAAATGCTAAGGATCTGACAAACTAGTAATGGTCTCACAGTCTTTACTCAAAAAAAAAAAAACTATTCAAAATGGACAAGTATCTTGGTCTTTCCTTTAAGAAACTACTCTCTGAGTTACTAAGCAGAGCATATTACACTTTACATGGCACAAAACTGAGAAGCTGGAAGTATCTCCCTCCCCCCCCCCAAGTCAAGAGTTCTTTTTAGCCTGTGGCCACAGGAGACCCAGGCACCCACTAACTGTTAAGGGGCAGATGCTCTAAGAGGGATCTAGTCATCCGCATGCAGGAAGACAAAAGAAGCAGACTTTTAGTGTGAAAGATTTTTGATAGAATTGGTATGTGTAAAGAGACAAGATGAAAAAAGTATTTCAAATAACAGCTAACACTAAAAATTACCCAACCCCTCATTGTCAGTTGCCCAACCAAACAAGATTAGCATGAGGGGCGGCCGCCAAATCTTGAAAATTTGCCAAGTCTGAAATACTCTGTGACAGAAACCACAAGAAAGAGAAACAGAAACAGAAAAAAATGTAAAATACACCACATCAATTACATCACATAATGCAAAATGAAGCCAACTTAACGGTTGTCTGCTGAGGACCAAAAACAGCTTCCCCATGTGTCTCTCATTCCACCCAAGTGTTTCTTTTCCAAGTCTCTCCTTCATACCTCTTCTCCAAATATCTCCTTCCATCAGTACCAGGAGGCAAGTCAGAGCCAGAAAGGCAGGAAAGGTGGGACCACCTGCCTTCTATGGTCTGAAGTTCACATGGCCGCCCAGCTCCGCTCCTTGTTCCCAGTAACTCCTCCACACAGGAAATCTGATTCATGGTGCACTGAGACTTAGAGCCCAAGGTGGCCAGATATAAGTGGGAGTAGGGAAAACAGCTTCTTCCCTCTATGGAAGTTTTTAAATTAAAAACAAACAAACAAAAAAAAAAAAACACCTCAGATTATAATGCTCCAAGAGTGTTATAACCCTCACCAATTTTTATCCCCAAATTGGATAAGTATGCAGATAGATGATAGATAGATAGATAGATAGATAGATAGATAGATAGATAGATAGATAGATAGATAGATAGATAGAGCTATCTATTTATTCAAGTAGCTATATTTATCTATTTATTAAAAGTAAGGTCAATTGTTTGGGCTATAGAGCAGACAGAAAGCAAAATCAAAACAGCTGAATCAACTGGACTCAATTCAGTGAGAGTTGTTTCATGGAAGAAAGAAGTTTCTCTTTATCCTCTTAGGTTAAATAATTGAGTGTCTGGAAATTAAATTGACAAAATGTAGATTAGCAAGAGAAAAACAAAAAACAGTTCTCTGTGTAATTACAAATGTACACATATGAATGTTCACAAACAAATTTGATTCAAGCAGATGATTAGAATTGGCTGTTTTTCTACCATCTTAATACAGGAGGATCATTTCTGGAAGAACAACTTCTTAGAAGTAGGGAAGTAAGGGGGGTGGGGGAGGGAATGACCTTTTGAAAAGATGAAGGACTCGAGAATAGATGGGAGACAGATGATAGTTTTGTCACAATGTCTTATGAATATAGTGCAAATTTCTCTCCTAGAAAAGAATATTAGACGTTCTCCCAGGAAGATGATTTATAACAAATGAGTTCTTTAAGAGGTTGTGCTTCTTAGGCAGATAAAGGATTTCATTAATTCAATGCCTTCAGCTCAAAATATTTTTTCCCATAGTGGTTTATTCTAGACCCCTTCAGATACAGTGTATCAAATTGTGAACACTTGGATTTGGGTGACTTTGAAAAATGGTGTTTCAGTCCAGTTAAGCAGGAAACCGCCTTCTTGAAACTGTGGCAGCCTATCTGGAAATTTATGTTCCCTCTCATTCTGAGAAGTGTATTACAGTAATAACAGGGGGTTTAAGAGAAGACAAATTGCCTTCTTTCCATGAGAAAGCAAATGTCATTTCATACCAGATTGCTTCCAGGTACTTGAACATATGGACATAGGGCATGTTTTGACTGTAGGCTTAAAGGGTCAGGTAAACAGATAAACAGCCCTGGAGCTGGAAATGGCTAATCGTGGGGGTGTGTATTTGCTGAATTGGAGGCAATGATTCAAGGCAAGGGAATACATGGAATTGCTTGGAGAGGTTGAAAAGGGGGAAAGACCATTGCAGCAAGCTGAAAATGCCAATATCTGAAGTATAAATAGATTAAAAAAAAAAAAGCCTTTACTCCCAAAATATATACAACTTTATCCCAATTTTTTTTAAAAAAATAGAGAGGAAGAATTGAAGGGATTACAAGGAAGACACAAGTCTGAACTAAAGGGGAGAGATAAAATCAAGTGAAGAACTATTCTTGGGATAAAATGAGGTTTGTTACACATTTGTACTCTCTGAGGTAGGAGTTCTTGGAAAAGATGAAGCAGATGGAGAGAGGGAGATGATAGAGTCCTTTCTCCTAGCAGCAAAAGACAATTTTCATCACAGATAAGTGAGAGAAAGGAAACTACGTAATTTAACCTCTCAAAGTGAGACTCAAGTTTCCTTTCGATAAAATGAGACTGGTGCACTAGGAAACCTCTCAGGTCTTACAGTCTATTTTACCATTTTAATAATAAGACCCCACTGAATCCTTTATCTCTATCCTCACAATTTGATTTTACGGTGAAGTTTTTAATGCATGATATACTATTTGTTATTTTGAATATACTAATAGATACATATATACTTCCTGGGACTGCTGAAAGAATTCTTGCATTTAAGTATTCTAATGATGGATAGGTTGTGAAATATTATTCAGAGTCACTTCTGAGGCATTCCAACATGGAATGCAAAATTTGAATCTAACCATGGGGAAATAACAAACCCCAAAAGGGACAGTCACATACTGTACTCTTAAAAAGAATGTGAATGTCCTAAAAGATAAAGAAGATCTATGAAAACTCCCAAGGAGAAGACTACACCTTGGAAAGATCCCCAACCATTAATATAGTATCACCTTTAGGGGCTAAGATTTCAAAATATGAATGGTGGGAGCACAAACATTTAAAATATAGCAGCCAGAATATGTGCAATTTACTGTTAAATGGTTGGGGTGAGATGGGGAAGACAATAATAAGCAAATGAAGTCAAATGACAATACGGGCAAAAAGCATACAGGTTTTCGATATAGTTTTATTTTTGCAATTTTTCTATAAGTTTGAAATTATTTTCAAGTGAAAAGTTGAAATATACATTGTTAGCTAAAGTAATGCTTAGGGTTATGTGTTCCAGCACTGTGTCACCACATATCAGAAGTTCCAGAAAATTCATCTCAAATCAATACATGGCAAAAGGAATTTGTTTTAGCATTTGAAACAATTGAGCTGATATTATTTGTGTAAAAAACAAAGCAACTAACCTTTCAAAGTAGGTGTGATTTTATAATGAAGAATAACTTTAAAATGGTCCCATATTTTTTCTTCAGGTATATAGTTGTCTTATAAAAAGCAGTTGCTAAGCACAGGAAAAAGTAAATCAGAGTCAAATGAACAAAGGAAATTCTAAGTGTTGCTAAAGCAAAGAGTTCATAAAGGGAGTGGTTATGATGCAAGTGGTTTGCTTTTGATATATAGAGATTTTTCACTTGTAAGATACGTAGAAAGCAAAGCTGTTAGAAAGTCACTTTTCTACTGCCAGAATATTGTTAAGTTTCTGCATCATCAAATACAAGCTGAACTAGTTTCTTAGGGCATACAATAAAAGGGTTGAAGATTATAGGGGAATTTGAACTAATTTTCTAATTCCTTTAAATTTGCAAAAAGATCATTTCATGATGTGTATATGTAAAGATTTAATTTATGTCTTTTTCTGCTTTGAAAACAGTCTCTTTTTCAGCAGAGTAAATGATCTAGTCCCCTTACATGTTTTTGTTTTATCTTTCTACTTCTTACTTATTTCACTTAACATAATTCTTCCAGCTCCATCCACATTACCACAAATGGTATGAGTTTATCTTTGTTGATAACTGAGTAATATATACATATATGTATACATATATATACATACATGCAGTACATCTTCATGATCCCCTCATCTGTTCCACTCATCTGTACTTAGGTTGTTTCCATCACGTGTTTATAGTAAATCGTGCCACAGTAAACATGGGAGTCGGCTTTCCTTTCAAACTAGTGTTTTTGAATTCTTTCGGCTAATAACTAAGAGTGGTGTTTATGGATCATATGGCAGATCCATTTTGAATCTATGGAGAAATATCCATACTGCTCTTTATAGGGATGAGACCAGTCTACCACTAACAGTGTAGGAGGTTTCACTTTCCTCCACACTTTCTACAGCTTTTCAATAAGATTCATTTTCAATAATGTGAGGTGGTATCTCATTGTGATCTTGATTTGCATTTCTCTGGTAATAAGTGATGATGACCATTTTTTCATTTGCTTGTTGCCTTTTGTAAGTGTGTATGTCTTTAGTATTTCATCATAGAAGTCCAATGTTAGCCTGATCAGCAGTCCTTTGTTGATTATCTGCTTCTTCCCCATCACCTGCTTTAATATTCTTTCTTTGTCTTGAACTCTGGGAATGTTTACTACTGAATGCTATGCTGTATGTCCAGTTTTATTTAGGTACCCTAGTGTTTTATGCTGCATGGATTTGTATATTCAGTTCCTTTTCCAGGCTCAGGAAATTTTATTCTATTATCTCTTTTAGTAGGTTCCCTTCATTCTTTCTTCTCCCCACCCCAGAATACCCACTATTCTTATATTTCCCTTCTTCATGGAGTATGATAATCTTTGAAATATTTCATTTTTTCTTTACTTCATTTTTCTTTCTGCCTGGATTTTATTTTTTCATTCCCACCTTCAAGATCACCAATTCGTTCTTCCATTTGGTTCATTATACTTCTTCCATAGCTTTCCCCAGAATTTTTCTTCTCCTCTGTTAATCATTTTATGTCCTGTATCTCTGTTATTTTCTTATTTAAAGCACTGATTTTTTAAGGGTTTATTTATTTATACATACAGAACTGGAGTACAGTCCAGAGGTGTGGGAGCAGTGAGAGGATTCACCAGAGAAAGAGTGGGGAGCAGAACAGGCCAGCTGACTAAGTACATTGCTGAGGGGAGCAGCTGTGCCAAGAGAGGTCTGCAGTGCCATGTAGATCACCTCCAGGGTGAGGACTGAACTCGTGCTGAAATGGCTTTAGCTTCTTAGTGCTGCGCCACCAGGCAGGGCCCTTAAAGCACCAATTTTAATGTTCTCTTCATTGATTTTATTTCTAAGTTTGTTTTTCTGCATTTTCTTATTTTTCTTCTGCCTCTGAATTTCTTTATTATGACAATTTTGATTTCTGTGTCTGATAAGAAGATCATATTATCAATATCTTTCTGTTCAGTGTCTTTCTGGAAATTTGTTCTCTCTGTGTGATGTATTATTCCCCTGAGGAATCATCTGGTGACGTATGTATTTATTTGTATTTTTTCCCCATTATTTGCTAGGGGACTGTGCTGCTGTAGCTGATTTTCTCTTGAGTGAGGTTTGGTACCCATACTGGTATGGCTCTTACAGAGAGCATGGATGGAAACTGAAGGGACTCCCTAGACTCTGAGGTGGTTCTGGGTCTTTCCACAAGAACTGCTTTGGGTTTTGAACAAGTGAGGCTTGCCTCTTCCTTTTTTTTTTTTTTTTTTTAAATCTTTTCCTCCTTACCTCTCTTCTTACATCTGAATTTGCTCAATAATTGATATAGGTTTTTTCCATCACATAAAAAATATATTATTATAAGCTCCTTTGTGTTCTGCTCTCTAACTGACCTAGAAATATTGTCACAGACACTTGAGGATTGTAGTAATGATAGGTTATTGTGCTGAGCAGGAGATGAAATCTAGAGTGGCTGTTTGCTGCTGTATTAGCAGATAATGTCAGAAATGGCTATTGGCTATTTCTTTACCAATAATGATACTTTGGTGTTCATCTAAATAAAATACGTAAGACATGAAGTTGAACATTTTATCTATCAATGATAAGATATTTCATTAATTCAATTTTTAGGGTTATAGGTAGAAACTTTTCTCTATCAAAACATAAAATGAAAATTACAAATTGCACCTCTTACTATGTCCAAAGGGGGAGAAAGATTATGACATGACTTTGTTGTTATTAGTAAAAGTTCTGTTGAAGAAAAGTCAAATGAACTTTAAAATATGACCATTCTTAGGCTTGGTAAGTCCAAAATACCCCATTAAGTAAACTAGCCATACACATTGCCATAACATTTCAGTGTCAAAGTGGAATACTCCAAAAGTGTTCTCACACAGGATATCAGTTGTCTTTTAGGTGAGTCCTACCCACATCTGATCCATAGTGATAATGTGTCAAAGATAGCTGATGGAGTGAAGTTCAAAGAAAGTAATAGAAATGACTTCTTAGTAGAAATCACTTTCTATTAAAGTAATGGAAAGGACTTTTAATACATACTGGTTTCATAAAATGGTGAGTAGTGGTTGCAAAATGATTTCTGGACAATCTCTATGAAAGGGTAAGAGACAAGTGATAGTGAGCAGACATTTCTTTTTCTAAGTGAAAGGCAGTGAGGAACAGATCAAAATTGTTGGAAGAGTCGTGGACTACATTAAGACAAAGTACACTCCATTTATCCCAAGAAACATTGGCAAGAGTATTTTGTGACTCCTTTTTCTAAGCTTATTTTTAAGAAAGAATAAACTTTCTTTTGTAAATGAACTACATTTATTCCTGAATGAAAAGATAAAAGATAAACCAGACAGTCCCTCGTTTAGTTTGATTATTTGTCCCTTTCAGTCACAGAATCTCAAAGTTGACCAGGAATTTTAGAGATGATCGATTTTATATACAAAGAAGTCAGTGGTAGATGATTGTCCTAAATCGGGAAGATAATAAGTGGCAAAGTGAGGCAACAACACAATAATCCAGTCCATCACTTTGTAAAGCAACCTCCTTCATCTATGCAAAACATAATTTGAAATTAAATGCCACTGCATCCCTACACCTCCCCCTAGCACCCAGTTTTGACGTACATTCACATTTGCTTCATGATTTCTCCATCTGCTTGAGGTATCATAAAGGACTTATGATTAGATCCCCATCTGAATGTTTGTTTCAGCTCAAACTTGAACTCAGAGCTTTGCTGGAGTCAAAGCTAGTCCATTCCTTGCCCCCAATTCCATATGACTTATTCCAGGGCACAACACCATATTTCTCTGTTGACAGATTGTCTTCCTGTTTTGCCTTGTAGGTTTCACAGCAGCAGCCTCTCTGGTGTCTTTGGCTTGGGCCTTGGCCTCTTACCAGAAGGCTCTTCGAGACTCTCGCGATGACAAGAAGCCCATCAGTTACATGGCCGTGGTCATCCAGTTCTGCTGGCACTTCTTCACCATTGCTGCCAGGGTTATCACCTTCGCCCTCTTTGCCTCGGTTTTCCAGCTGTACTTTGGGATCTTCATTGTCCTTCACTGGTGCATCATGACCTTCTGGATCGTCCACTGTGAGACAGAATTCTGCATCACCAAATGGGAGGAGATTGTGTTCGACATGGTAGTGGGAATCATCTACATCTTCAGCTGGTTCAATGTCAAAGAAGGCAGGACACGCTGCAGGCTCTTCATTTACTATTTTGTGATCCTTTTGGAAAATACAGCCTTGAGTGCCCTCTGGTACCTCTACAAGTCTCCCCAGATTGCAGATGCATTTGCCATCCCAGCTCTGTGCGTGGTGTTCAGTAGCTTCTTAACTGGAGTTGTTTTTATGCTGATGTATTATGCCTTTTTTCACCCCAATGGACCCAGATTCGGGCAGTCACCAAGTTGTGCTTGTGAGGATCCCGCCGCTGCCTTTACTCTGCCTCCAGAAGTGGCCACAAGCACTCTACGCTCCATCTCCAACAACCGCAGTGTTGCCAGTGAACGTGACCAGAAATTTGCAGAGCGAGATGGGTGTGTACCTGTCTTTCAGGTGAGGCCCACTGCGCCATCCACTCCATCATCTCGTCCACCACGGATTGAAGAATCTGTCATTAAAATCGACCTATTCAGGAATAGGTACCCAGCATGGGAGAGACATGTTTTAGACCGAAGTCTACGAAAGGCCATTTTAGCCTTTGAATGTTCCCCGTCTCCTCCAAGGCTGCAGTACAAGGATGATGCCCTGATTCAGGAGCGGTTGGAGTATGAAACCACTTTATAAAAGGACTTCGAGGAGCCACCACCTCCACATGAAGGGGTGACAGCAGGGCTGTGGCAATAAAGAATCTGCATCCTAGAGTAGGGCCACGAGCTGTAATGTCCTTAGTCTGACCTTCCTATTATTGACCATGATATTGTTTGACTGCCTACAGCTGGTCTCCTTTCAAAATATCAGATGAAAGTGTCCTGCTCCACCTGAAGGGAAGATGCCAGCTCCATAGGACTCCTTGTCACTACCAACTCTTCCTGCACAGTCTCTCAGCACATCCACAGGAGGGTCACTATCATTACGGAAAATGTTGCCTCCAATCAAAAGGGTGTTTTGATGGAGTTAACTGATGTTTGCATAAAAATATATTCAGTCATATGCACATCTGCCTATGTATACGCACATTAACACATGCACACAACACCAGTTCTCTCTCCAGATAGTTTAGGTGATTTTTCTTGATGCAAAGTTCTGATTCCCAGAGGAAAATAAAAGGAGAGGGACTGTCTCCCTCAAGTCCACAGGAGAAAGAGTAGTACTGTTAGAAGACAATGGATACATCATTTTTTACATTTTGAAACCCATACCATGTGGGAAAAGCTTACCTACTCAATGGACAACAAACCCAAGTTTGTTTACCACATGTATTAGAATTGATAGAATGGTTAGTTTTTGACACATTTGTCCTTTGGTTTTTATTTTCCTCTTAAGTTGAAACCATCCTTTGACAGAAATCCTATGCAGCACATGTATGACTTTTGAGAAGACCAAGGAGCTTGATAACTTAGTGATGTAATTAAATGATAACCGTGATTCAGTATTCAATTGCAAAACTGTAATAAAGACACAAGAGGAAGTGGGGGGAAAGGAAAGATGATTTTTGGCCCGTGCAGCTTACATTGGAACCTAAGTGAGCTCAGCACGGCAGGAGAGGAACGGTCTGTAATTGGACGTTGCAGGTCCAAGAGTGCCCGACTGCGCAATCGTGGGCAGGCGAGATTCCAAAACAAGTCACGTCCCACCTTTCTAGTGCCAAACACCGTCCAACCACAGGACTTAACAGGGAAGTCCCATCAACTGAGAACGAGTGGCGTGAGCCCCACAAAAGCAGATGTGAGAATGAACAATCTTCTGTGTACAGACATTTACCCCCCTCCCCCCATCCAAGGTCAAAGTGATGTGTCTTTTAGAGGTTTGGGGATACTTTTTAGTAAGTATGAGCAGACAAATGCAGTGAATATACTATAAGAAAATCTTTTGAACTGATTGAGGGATTCTCAGTAGATCCAAATAAGATCTGTATTTGTATCATTTGTAAAGTCGCACTCTTACAACAAGCTTCTGGGTTTTAAATACCTCCGTACAGCAAGTAAAAGTCCCGCTTTCTGTTCCCAGTGTCCTCGGTCATGGTGCTTTTCGTTGCATTAAAAGTGCCGGTCAAACTTTGATAGTATTTTTTTATAGTTGGTGCAGAGTGGAATAACTCATGGATTATTTCAATATTTTTGTAATAAAGTATATAGGGTATACATATAGGCATCATCACTTTTTTTATAGACCTGAAATCGTTTAAAATACTTTAAGCATCATAATTACTTGGGATGTCAGAAACTGGTCTGCAAATTCCATCAGCCTGCCACTGCAGATTAAGAACACTTTTGTCTTGCAAGATCACTACTTTGCAATGTTGGTGCCCCAGGAACCTGGCCAGGGGTGCTATCAGAATATCAGGTGACAAGAGATTCAGCTTAACTAGAAAGGGCTTGTCAAGACTGGCCAATGTTTCCCAGGAAATCAAAAATGTAAATGATAACTTTCATCCATCCATAATGACAAACCTGACCACAGTGGAAGATGTCTTAAATTTCCTTCCCTGGTTTTATAATAACCCAACTGATATATTAAATAATAGTCAAGTTGCTTAAAAAAAAAAGAAAGAAAGAAAGAAAGAAATCAGTTTAACTTAATTATTCAGTTCTCTGGACTGTCCAAATCACTTAAAATTGTCACGTTCCATAGACACCACTTATAATGGATGTGTCACACAGAGACTGCTGTCCCCATGATGACATCCACAGGAAATGACAGAGGGCTCAACCTAGGACTTCTCTTGCCCCAAAGAAATGTTTAAGATTTAATGATTTTTATCAGTACACGTACTTTCTTAATACTCCATGATTTGATCCTCCAAGCAAGATTTCTACCAAAAAATAATAATCTTTTGTTTGGATGTGAAAAGATTACCTAGGCACCAGTAAAGGCCCAGGAAGACACTCTTCTTGTCAGCACTTGGTGAAAACATTCAACCCCCTTTGTAGAAGGAAAAATGATTATATTTGCAAATTCTTCACTTTTGTACAGAACTATGAGTTACTAGCTTCATTATTTCCAAGACAATTTTAATTGATGAGCTTTGGAAATTGAAATGTTCAGTTGAACTATACCTTTGATTCCATGAGTAAATAACAGAGTACAGTATTATAGTGTCAACACACACCCAAAAGGCCCCATCATTCTTCAATCATGTAAGTTCTAAATTATTTCTCAACTTGATCCTTCATTTAACATGTTAAGAGTCAAAAGAAGTGCTATGTGAAAAATAATGTACTGTGCTTTGTCTTAGAGGTGAGAATGCAGTCAGGCGTGTGTTAAACACTTGAATTTTTTGGTAATATCCCAAATACTGTAAAAGCTCTGTTATCCAACATTTTAAAAAATAACAATTTCTAAAATTCTTTGAAAGAAATGACATCTCTTCTAGTTTATAAATTATAAGTTTCTCAAGATTATGAAAACAAAAATATCTGCTTCTGAGGTAATTCATGACTTAATCTTGATTCCTTGATTCAGAACACATTTGCACTGCCATCAAATTGTGTGATAATAGCATATTTATAAGTTTCTAGCTGCATAGATAACAGAGAGTTTAAAGTATTAGAATTTAAAGAGACATTGTCAATATACAATGGAACAAAGTTTGATTTTTTTGTACCTAAATTTCAGTTCTTCTTAAGATTTCCTTTTCAGTCTGTCATTAAACACTCCACAGAGAGTATCTGAGACTCCAAAAGGTCAAAGCTATGGTTAGCATACAAATTAGAAATAATGGATTCTTCTGTGGATTCCAACTTCCCATGCCTGAATAGTAAGAGGTATGTCCTTAGTACTTATATTTTGCATAAGACCATAAAGTTTTCTAAAAGATGATATTACAAATTTTTTCACCTTGAAATTAGTTTTTCTAATAAAACTACATTTAAGATTAAAGAACATATATTTCTCAATTCTAATAAAACTGTAAGTATGTGTGGGAAAATATTTTTTTTCATGGAAGTCAAAGTTTGGTCCCCCAAAATGACTATGTCCTTTAAATTCTCTTCATACATTTACATTGTCCTACTTAACTATGTACAGTGAGTAACATTGACTTTGTAGTAACATTAAATGAATACCTCAGTAAATATTCATTTATGATAATGATGTGACCCCCAAAAATGAAATACATTCTCTTACTGACATGACAAGAATATTCAAGTATTAGCAACAGATAAAAACAACGATGGTCTGAAGATAAAAGCACAATGAAGTATATTTAAACTCCAAATGCCCAATTTATTTTACTCTATGAACAAATGGAGTGATAGCTCGGGTGTATTAAAAAGTATATAGGAATGACTGAAACCTCAATTACTTTTTAAAATAATATATATACGTGTGTGTGTGTGTGTTATTTGTAACACACAAATATATATATACATAAACAACTAAAGCAGCAGGTGAAAAAGGATAAAGTACATATTGTCCTTTTACACTTATGAATCATATGTTATTGACACAAGAATTTTTACATAGAAGGTTTTTATCTACTCCTTTTTAAACATGAGTTCACGCTTACAGTCCATGTCTATAAAACATCAACTTTTGTGAACTTCAGTTGGAAAACTGGATATAATTTAATGTTTTTAACTTCAGTAAGCTTTAGCACTCCGTCAGAATTTCTTCTTGTAAACAGCTGAATCAACTGTTTTTGAATCATTTCAAAGTTTCTTTCTTGTTCAGAGAATTGAGCAAAGAAAACCTCTCCTGCTCTTACACCAGATTTGTATAAGGTTATACATTTGCCTGTAAATGTACCAAATGCCTTTGAGTGGAAACAAGTTCTGACACAATGTTTAGACAAGAACCCAGAGATTCTTTTTTACCTAATGAGCCATTTTCTAGACTAAATATATGCTCCTCTGCATTCTCACACATCTTTGCCATTAGCCATTACTGTTTCTATATAAAGCTTGGATGAAATGCCTGCATTTTGATGCTTCTAAGAATTCCTTAAAGCCATTTTTTAAAATAGTTCCAACTACCTTTCAGACATGTAGCTCCGAGGATAGCTGAAGTACATGATCAAAACACAGCAGGACTGAGGTTATTGCTCCTATCATTTCAGTGATGGGTGCAAATCAACTCACTTTCATTTCTCTTTAGCAATTCAATGTCACCATTGAAAATGGTCAAAATATGACTCATAACACCCCTTTCTTCCGTAACTTGAGCATTTCAAGATGGCTCAGGAAGAGCCAATTACCTCTCCCCTATGATTTCCAAATCCCTGGCCTTGACCTGCATGAGGCTGTGACACTTCATCCAGCCTAAGAGCTGGATGACATCTTGTCCCCTCCCCCAGTAAGTTGTGCTGTACACTGTGGCTCTCCCTCTTGGACACATGCCTTGTCCGGTTGTCTTAAAATAGTCACCTGCGGGATTCACTATGATCAAGGGCCTTAACAATATAATTATTCATCCAAGAGTAAAACTCTGGAATGTTAGTGGGACTGCATAAAAACACAATGAGCCATTTAATTTTGCTAATTGCAACAATTAGACTAGCTTGCACGCAGCCTATTCTCACAGGAGAAAGACAAATGAAAGCAGTGGCAATCAGCCATGTGCCCACAGAAATGAGGAGTCAGAAGCTCTCCCTTGAGTGTCTGAGGCATTGTGGTGTTTCTCCGTCCATCTGTAGATCTGCCTCTAGAATCCAAAAGGAAAAAAAAAAATCAGACTTTCATTGTAATGCAAGAACTGATCTAGCCCAAAATGCAATACTTAAGTCACATTTTGTAGCCTATGTTTTGCTAAATAAGGGGTGGTTTAACAACCCTGAAATGTCTAATTTTTTTTGTTAAAATGTTTTCATTTTAACTGACTTAAGTCAGACTGACAATATAAGTTTCTGACAATGTTAACATAAGCCAGAAATACTGATTAAATCAAATTTTTGATGATTTTTTTCTGTTAGTTGTTCTTGCAGTTCAGCTCTTCATACTGATAGTCCTCATATTGACAGTCTTCCTTAACTGAGAGGTTATCACAGGCCTTGATATGATGATAAGGAGACTTACCCATGGGGTCACATTTAATCCCCACAACCATCCATGTGTTCAGAACCATTTATAGATGACAACACATACACTCAGATATTAAACAATTTGCCAGAGGTTCCACAGCTAGGAAGCAGTGCTGCTGAGGGGTGAAGACACTCCTAACAATTTTTAACAACAGCAAATTCTTTGAGAGAGCCAAGGAATATTTTCCCACCAAAATATATTGCTGATTTTGCAAGCTCCTCAGAGAAATGACAGTAACAGCAAATTTCTCAAAGAAAATTTCATTCAAAAGTGAAAGATGTCTTTAGAAAGAAAAATCTAAAAACAGAAAGTCAAAAGATAACTAAGGGTTTTTGTTTGATTTTTGTTTTTAGTTTCCCTATATTGATGTTCATATTTGTACAATATTTGCTTTCTCCCCTCAGGTGCAGTCTCCATATTGCAGTCCACCATCATAGCACCTGTGATCCATCACTGTAGTCCCTCGGGCTCTCCCCTCCCCATTTTGACCTGTCTCCCTTCCCCTCCCCTGCTGACTGCCTCAGATCTATGGTTAGCTTGCAAGTTTTATCTCTTTTCCTAACCCTTTTTGTCTGGTTGGTTGGTTTCTCTATAATCCACCTAGAAGGGAAATCATCCAATATTTTTCTTTTTCCTTCTGACTTGCTTCACTTAGCATAATCCATTTCAACTCCAGCCATGTAGCTGCAAATTGCTTGAGTTTATATTTTCTGATAACTGGGTAGTATTTCATTGTGTATATATAGACCTCATCTTCATCCATTCATCTGTTTTGGAGTATTTAGATTTTTTCCGTATCTTAGCTATTGTACATAGTGCTGCAATAAACATAAGCGTGCAAGGTTCCTTTCAAACCTCAATGGAAAGTTGTATGGAAGATCCTAAAAATACTAAAAATGATCTATAAATGGCCCAGTGATTCCACTCCTAGAAATTTACCCAATGTAACTTAATTTTACTTCAACTCTTTAATTCATAGATAAATGTTACTCCTTTGTTCCAGACATCTGTTTTCCTCCATGGCAGTACTCTGCACTAAAATAAGCGATAACCATAAATTAACCTAATGATTCTTTTCTCATTTCTATATACATTTGTGACTTACATGCAGTTAGGCAGACTGAAAAATAACAAACCCTACTACTTCACCTGAAACTGAGAGAGAGAGAGGAGAATGAAGGGAGAGGAGGAGGAAGAGGGATATGTAGGGAAGAGAGGAGAGCAAGATAGATCTAACAAATATTTAAATTGATATTAATCTAGTCACTGCCACTTTTCCATAAATTATATTTAAATATTCACAAACTGAATATTTAAGATTATTGTAAGATCACTAGCCTGATCCATCATTTAAATCTAGGAATCTTACATTAAAGATTATATGTAAAGAATAGAACAATATTTACTATATATTAATTGATCATAAAATAATTGATGTGTCATTTCCCTCCTAAATTTAACATGTCTGAGATCCACAGAATGGCAATCATTACCCTCTCAGTGATGTTGTATAATAAGCTTGTATGTTGTTTTTTGAGTTGATGCTAAAAAGGAGGCCAATAATAAACCAAATATATATATATATATATATATATATATATATATATATATATATATCAAAAATAGTGTTTATTTAAAAAAATATTCAGGGACCAATCAGAATTTAACATGCTAAAAATTCAAGCAATCATTTATAATCCTGTTTTAATGACTTAAGTATATCCTTATAAAATTATGTTAAATTAGATTCTTATGAAAAAATCAAAGGAAGTCTGTCACTTCAGCACACTTCTACAGATAAGAAAACTGAGATCCAGAGTGATCACCAAATTTTTGTAAATAGAATTCTCTGTCATTTCTTTAACAAGCATAGTCTAAAAACAAACAAGTATTGCTAAGCAATAGTTAAATGCAAAATGTGTCCTGAATTCCAGCAGCTCAAGAGCCTTCTCATCTCAACTCTGTAACTTTATAATTCTATACCAGAGTGAAAAGGAAACATGACTTCTTCATGATTGTATTATGTAATACAATAAACAATTGCCACACGCAGTGACAACCCATAGGCAATGCTATAAATATGAAGATAAATCAGTAATGAGTGAGAACTGATTTTATAATTAGTTTTATGCTTCTCCAACAATAGATATTTTAAATCAAGGTCAGAAAGCAACAAAAATTGGTATGCATTTTGGCTCAAAGTATTCATCTCTAAATAATCATCTCTGAATAAACTTTGGAAACCATCCTGAGAATTCCTTCAAGAAGAGGCATGAAAATATGATGTCTTTAATTTGTCCAAAGACTTTTCTAATAGGCTATTGCCTTATCTCAAACTAAATACATCCAGCATACTAGTGATTTGGGAATAACAGTTTAAACCATCATTATTGCAACCTGAGTGCCTCTTCTAACCAGACTTCTACAGCCCAGGAGAGCACAGTATTTCCTTCAGGAGACAGGAGAGCAAGATCCACTGTTGTGTGGATGCTATACTTATTGGCAAGGAGAGAATTTCCCAAGCCCTCTTGATTCTTTTGATTGGTCTAGTAATTAAACTGACACAATACAAATAAAAAATTAATTTTGTGCACACAATGTCCATGAACATGAAACCTGTGAAATGAACAAAACCATGAGTCTCTCCTTGACCTGTAAATTCCTAATTGGCTCCCCAGGAGTGTCAGAGGACATTGTTTTAAGATAACTCTTAAGTATATAACAAATGTTTTCTAAGTGAAGAAATTGTGATCAGGGAATATATAAGTCTACATGTATTCTGTAGGGAAAAGAGGGGGAAAGCATGTAAATTTCTATGAACACAGAGTAAGTCAGAATTCTTTGGTGAATCTCTTTTAGCATCAATCAAAACAGCTCACCTAATATTGTTACTAGGGTTAAAGTCTTGACTTTCAAGTTCAGGGACCATTCATCATTCATTACCTGTTTACTGCTTTTTTAACAACTACACCAGACCAGAAGTATTTAGTTACTGATAGAATAGTTGTAAAGAAAAGAATATGTTTACCTAAACACATCAACACCAAAGTTAATTAATTAGCTTGGTAAGCAAATATTACCAGCACAGTACCAACACAAAATTTTCTCTTATACTATTGTTGAAGCCTATTCTGTCACCTACTCTGTTATTAAAAATTCAGAAAATGTAAGCTTTCTTGTTTTTATTATACTTCTATCTTCTATCTACCAAATTAAGCTGGTAGCCCTCTATTCTCTCTCTCTATTGCTTCATTTGCATTAAAATGGAGTTAATCAAATTCTTACTTCTTTTAAGTGCTACCAATATTAACAAATAGAGATGCTGTGTTTAAGCTAATTTAATTTTACTGTTCTAGTAGTATGGAGTTGTAGCAAATAAACACTCTTAATTATTTCAGATTAATTCATTTATAAGTAAGTTCTAAAACATCCCTAAATGCCCTGAAAGTATATTAGAGGTTTCTGTCATTGTAAGAAATCCCTAGTTTGATTACAAATTAGTAGAACATGTCTTAACACCAGCATTTCAAGCCATTGTGATTGTGAAAAATGAGCACTTGTATTTCGCTCTTTGGGTAGTGCTGCATCAATTTAGCAATTAACCCTTGACCTGTAAATTCCTAACTGGCAGTGTGATGTGAGTTCTTCCTCTATTCAAATAGGAAGAAATAACATCCTATTACCAAAGGAAATACTTCAGCCAGTCAAAGAATCATCATTTTATATGCTTCTTTCAAAGAACAAAATATGCAGCGCACCTTATTAACCTTTCCAATGTGTTGTACGCAGAAAAGGAGATGGACCTCTGAAGTGTGTTTTGAAAGCCTTGGCTGAAGCATTTTCCTTGGTTGGAATCAGACATTTGATGCTCTGTGGAAAGAACTCTCTTGGTGGGAGACAGGGGATGTGGGGGGAAGGGAGCAGTCACAGTCAGAAATGTTTCCTTGACTGTCACCAAGCTGTGGATCGCTGATGCTATCGATTCCCTTCTTTTTTACAGAAACATCTTGGAACTTGTCAAGCTTTACTGAAGGTGATTTGCGTTAATTAATTCAACAGACCCTTTAATCTTGCAAATTCTTGACTTGTAATATTGTAGCCAAGCTACTGCAAGGGAAAGTTAATCAGTTAGTGACAAGGAGCACTCCTTCAGTGTCATATGTGACGTGACGTGCCCAGGCCTGAAGAGAAAGACCTCTGTGAAGTAGAGCGCTAATGAATTTGTGCTACCTGCTTCCTCATCATTCATGCAATGAATATTCATCTGCTTCATTTGTTTTTTGCCAGTAAGCGCTGCTTTGAAAAAATAGGGAAAAAAAGTCCATGGATTCCTGGGGGCTTCAATAGCTCAGAGAATGGGTACTGGATCATGGAGACTCACTTAAGATGGATACAAATCTACTTGTGTTTGGACATGAAAAAAAAAAGTCATTGTCATCTGTTTAATGATTGATCTGGCTGAGTACAGTTGCTATCCTGACTTCACTTCTTGAGAGTACACTGTCAGCATTGTAATAACTAATTTATAAAAATGGAATTTAATTCCGTTTCAGGAGTAAAATCTGCTTGGATGTAGCTATCAAGTAATTTGATTCCTGCCTTCTTACATGGTGACATTTGCTGGTTTCAAACTGAGATACAACTGTGTGGAATTAACTGTCCTGTTGCTTCTAGACCTTGCAAAACCTTGGTTATAAGCCCTACAATCACCAAACTAACATTCTTAATGACTAGGGATGTTCAGTTCAGAATAAACAGGTAGCAGGTGGTCTCATAACTAAAAGCCAAGGTTCTTTTCCCCTTGTTTCTTTGTCTTTAAAGAAAAGTTTGAGCTGCAAGTTAAGAATGAATATACTTCAGAAAGTAGTTTCAAGGTTTGCAAGAAAGTTCATATCCCTATGTTCTTATAAAGTTTTCTGTCTCATCTTTTTGCTTAACAACTTTAGAAGTCAACCTCAGATAAATGAGTAAAATCATCAGCTTTATCTGATATACAATCTAAAGAAAAAGAAGAAGCAGGAATCATTTTTCTTGTGTTTCAAAGATATTTCTCTTTCCTAGGTGATCATCTTGGTAATTTTCTACAAGAGTGACCAAGAGGTACTGAGTGATAGTCCCAGGTCTCTTCCTCTGACAAATTGTTTTCCAGAACTAGCTCTTGAGATAAGCACTGAAGTTTAATGGCAAAAGAGTAGTCTACCACCACATCACTTGTTTTCAATTGCCAGGTAATGAAAACTGACAAGTTGAAGAAAATGTTAATTTCCTAAACTCCAAAGCCAAAATAGACAAAAAGATGCTGTATAATGTACAGTGAGTTGGTTGACTGTGGCACACAGCAGCAAATAACACGGTCCTACTAAACAAGACTCATGAGTAAGAGTGACTCTAAGTAGTGTTGGCATGGAGCTTCCTTTTCAGGTAGAGGTCCAGGTGTGGTGACTGAAATGAAAAATTGTCAGTGGCTCATCAGATTTATTTGCCTTTGATAGAGCACAGGCTCCCAATAGCCCTGGTTATTCCTTAACTATGACAATAGATGTACCCACGTATGAAGGGTCAAGGCATAAATGAAGTAAGAAAGTATAGAGATGACTGTGGCTTCATGTCTGACACTTAGCTCTATTCTTGATTGAACTCTCCCCCTGTGATCATTCTCCTAAGTCATTGGCCACTACGCTGCTAGCTAGTCTATGTGTAAAGAGCCTCTGATGAATTATAAGGTGAAATATTTTAAGGTGTTTTAAGTACTCTTGCTTGCAGAACATGGACCATTGAATTATCCTTCATTTTAACAGCAATGAGATTCAGGGTTACCATGGCCTTAGTCATCATCCCTTTGTAAATATCTCATGACATCACAAGAGCCTCTGTGTTCAAATTCACCAAACCAGGTTTACAAGTATTAGCTGATTCTTTCAGACTTATTTTGGATCTTTATTCTGCCGGTCACTATGTTTGTGTATCTATCCCCCAAAATAGTATCTTGTGAGAATAATTATTTTCAGAATAATGGAAGTAAAAAAAAAAGTGGACAGTCAAAGCAATTCTTCAACATAGACAAGAACCACTAGGCCAGTGATAGCCCCAGAGCACTGATCTTTCCTCCAAAATGTCTTCTCATTTGGGAGCTTCAACACCTGAATTTTCCAGATGATTACTGAACCGTCTCCACTAAACTGAAGTAAACACTATGGTGTTATTTAAAAAATAAAAATTGTCCACATGAATGCATATATTTCATTGAAAAGTAAAAAAACAAATGAGAAAACTTGGTCTTTGTGATATTTGGCAAAATCCAGACGTTTGAATCATATAAGTTTTCATAGGGATGTCTTGGGTGGTCTAGGAAAAAAAAACGCTCAGGGGTAGGAAACTGAATTTATCTTTCTCATGCAGTAATCTGATGCTGGTGATAGTCTGCTGCTGAAAGTCTCTTTGTTGTGCAAAGAGAAATAAATAATGCAAAGCAAATGTTAATTTGATTTTTACTCAGATTTGACAAACAAATGAATGGAAGAGGTTGGGGAACTGTCCTGAGTGTATTCAAGCATGACTACCACAGAGCCCTATGGCACAGTGATTCTAGAAACCTGCCATTTGGCTCCTTCCTGGCAGGAAACTATTATTCCCAACTTCTGAATTTTTAATACTCTCATAATTCCTTTCTACTCTTCACATAATCTTAACCACTCACAAAACTACTTGATGAAATTGTTCAAAAGAAATATGTATTCGTTAACTTTTCCTTCTTCACGGAAGATGCTTTCATTTTAAGGACATCTTACGCCTTTTAAGCATAAAATTGTTTTAAGCTACTTAATGGAATTACTTTATGGTGAGAACTATGTCAGTAAACATTAAAAGCTATTTTCCCCAAATTAAACAAATTTCATAATGTGCATTTTTTTGTTTGATTTGTCAATGTTTTTCTGATTGCCCAGGACTAACTGGTTGTCATATACTCACTTGAGTGTTTTCTTTGTCATCATGAGGACAAAAAGAAAAAGATGACCTCAAAGGAAAATTCCCTTTCCAACAGAAAAATGTGAGCCATTCATATGACTCAAGTATTCGTGAATATCTGTGGATTTTTTCTTCTAATGTGGCTCTGGGTTGGTGAGCATGTGTATTTCCATAAATTGTGTGCTTACCTCATTTACTGTTGTAAAGCTGGGCAGAAAAACAGGCAAGCTATTCAGACCAATTTTCTTTTAAGTGCGCTTATGTTGCAGAACTTGTTCTGATGCATTAACTATAAACCGGCACACAGAACAGTATGCAATGAGTTAGAGGACTTGCAGAGAAAATAAAAAAAAAATTTTTTTCAGATTCTTAGGTTGCATTTTGTTGTGTCAAATTCTACATTTAGTTCCACGCAAGAACTAATTCATGGCGTGGGCAGTCCTCTTCCTTGTCTGGCTTCCTCCCATTAGCTGCAGAAATTCCCCTGAGATCAATTGGCTAAACTTACTACTTAGACTCACTGACAGCCTCCAGGGTGATGGGATCGCTACATCTCATCACTGACCGTTTTGGTATTTTTCCCTTGAGATTTTTATTCTTATTTTACTAAATCCTTCCCCAGTCTTCTTACCTTCATGTTACTGACAGGATTTTGAACTCACTGTTTTACTTGAACAAAAAGCAACAATCAGAGGCAACTAAAAAATGTTTAGGCTTTTATTTTTTTTTTAGTTATCTTTTTTTGTGTGATCATGGAATAGAATTTATGTTTTAATCAGAAAACCCCAAATCCCTGTGTTGAATATAACGACTGTTTTAAATATATTCTATGAAACAGTATCCTTCTACACCATGGAATGTCTCCTTTCTGGAGACAAGGGTGTTGATGGGTCGGCCCAGCTGGCAACATGGGGGTAAGCATCCAGGACCACGTGGTTCTCATCCCTTTTGCTTACTTCAGCCCGGAAAGCTTACCCTCGATCTCAATTTGCCTATGTGTAAAAGAGAGATAATATTTACCTACCTCATAGGGATGTTGTGAAAATATGAATTCATAAGTGCTTTGACACTTGATATGTAGTATTAAGACAAAGGAGAATTGTGTTGAAATAAGCTGTGGTGGAGGTGATGGGACAGTTCAGTAATACAAAAGCAATAACTCACCAAGCAGAAAATACAATGATTCTTAATCACTTAATAAAAAGAAAATTCTTTCTCAAAGGTCTATGTAAAACTTTTTAATTATTGATTTTTAATGAAGACATTAATTTGTTTCATATATTGAGAGACTTCATGTAGAATGGTTATTTTCCTCTTGGTTGAACTGAATTTTACTATTATTTACTAAATCAAAATTAAAAGTAAAAATATTTCCTAAATGAAAATTAAAACCAGAGAAACTTTGGTTTCTTCTGACTCCTAAGGCATTTGCATGCCTGATCTAAAGCCACATATTACAGAATGTGTACATGATGCCCAAGTTCAATGAATAATTGCCAATGTTTTTCTGAACCCCACTACCAGAGAAAACGACTTTAATAGGTATAACTGAGATTAGATTTTGTGTTTTTTCACAGTGAGATTCTTTTTCATACCTAACATGATGCATCCCTCCCTTTACAACTCAGTAAAAGAACGTGAACTCTTCTTTCCACCTGGAACTCCTAAGATGGTTCTTTTCAGATCATAAATCCATTTTTAATATTTTAAAGACTTGTTTGCACAAGGGTTAAGCTATACATTAATATACATAGACACTTAAACCTGCATAGATATGAATAACTGCTGAAAGACCAAGGAGATGGGTAAACAGTCACAGAACATGATTTGTACAACTGTCCCCAGAAATTACAAGGTTTCTCTTCCTTTAATATTTAGTTATGATAAGAATCAGTGCTAAAGCATACTTTGGGTTATAAATACATGTTATTTTTTAGTCATGGCGACACTATTGTAAAGTAAGAATGCACCATGAAGCAATTGCTAAGAAAGCAGATAATGTTTTCATGATGTGACTTTATGAGACAAAGTTATGTGCGTAAACGTTAGCATTGTACCCTTGTTTGTTAATTATATTACTTTGCAAAAAAATATTTGCATGCTTTTAAAAATATGAAATAGGGTTTCAGAAAGTACGTGGATTTAAAGTCATATTGTGCCTGGAGCTGACATAATGTACACATTCAGCATAATCTCTTCTGAATTCTAAACCTAGTTGCCAGTGGTATATCGAAGGCTTAAAATTTCAAAGTGATTAAGCATTTCTAACGCATGGTTTTAAGCTTTCTAAAGCATGAATTCAACCTAAGCAATGATCCGAATCCATTAAAAGTTTATGTTACCACGCTAGATTTAAGATAAGTATGGTTTTCATAGACTCAAAATATGAGTATTTTGGACTTCTCTGGCTTTTTCTTCAAGTTCCTAGTGTCACTATTTTTCCAGCAAAAGTAAAGTGAAGTTGCTATGAAGGTAAATATCCCTGTCTTTCCTCTGCTTTTGTACAAGAAAACTGAAATTGGACCAGCTGCAGGGAAAGAGAAAAGGTAACTTTTCAGGTGGGTTGACTAAGCTGAGGCAGAGGAAGTGGGGTGAATATATTATTGGGGTATTTGAAAAATAACCTAAAGTGTTAGAACTAAATGACTCTTTGAGATAATCTATATTCTCCACCAAAAAGATGAAAAAAACAGATGGGGACAATATATTATTAGATAGAAGCTATACATCTAATTTCTGGGGAGGAGATTTGAATCCCTTAGGTATTTTACTTTGTTTAAAATGGTTTTATTCCACACAAATCTCTCTAGCGTCCTCTGTGAAATTAAGTCTTTTTTAGAAAACTAGTTTTTCATCAAGATATGTGTGATTCTACTGCTGTGGACCAAACATTTTAGAACCATCACATATGCAATGTTTTTAAAATACATTTGTCAACTTTCATGGTTACTTTCAGTGAACATTCTATTCCAGGACGAAAGGTAGATGATACATGGAAAATTCTCTTTTTTGCAAAAGGAAAGTCATCTGACTTATTTTTATCCCTGGCCTATTATTATCACAAAACTCCATTATGTCCAGGTGGTATGAGAAAGCTGAAAATTAAAGCTTTAGGCCACCTGAATACTCTCTACAGTAAAAGGGGCAAGAGGGAACAGGCCTCCATTGAGAGCCTTGCCTCTACCAAATTGTGTCTACTTGTCTTCTGTTACCAGACAGCAAAGTAACCTCTTTAGAAATATAATGCAGGAGAAGCAAATTTATGTTTGCGGTTGTCTGAACAAGGAGAGCAGCCAGTGAGCCAGGAGTTACCTCCCCCTTGTTAGAACCAAATAGCACATTGATTGGATTTAGGGCTAAGACAAAAACCATGGTAACAGGAGAAAATCATCCTTCTTATTGATTCTCAGTTTTTACTAAATACTTTTCATGATTTGGATTGGACATTTCTAGTGATGATTAATGCTATTTTATGTTACAGCTTCAATGCAAAATGGGTAAAAGTATGAGTTACAAGCAAAATTGGTTTAATGAATACAATGTAGTAGGAAATAGAAGTATTTTGCTTAGAATTCAACCATTCCACAATGTAAACCTGCTTCCAAATGCCAGACATTTTGCTTTTGACAACTGTTCTTTCACTCTCCAGTTATTTTAAGTAAATAAGTTTGACATCTAACTACCTCAGCTACTGTTGTTTTATTTAAAAACATGAAATCATGCACTTTGTGACCAAATTTTTCATTCAAAATTTCAAAAGGATACCTGGTGCAAAGCAATTTTTCAAGAATTTGTATATGACAAGACAAGCAATCCAACCTCAGGCGGTTGTATTTAATTTTATTTTGTTTCTAAGTCAACTTGGAGTAAAATCCTTCCATCTACTACCACCAAGAGAAGCTGCTCAATATTTGCTTAATTTGCCTTAAATGTTTTGTGCTTCTTTCCCAATCCAACTTTTTTTGTTGTTGTTATTTTAAATCTATCTCTGAAAAGAAAAATGTAGATGGCAAATGGACAGGAAACTGAAGAGAATGAATGGGCCAATCATTTCTCAGTTAACTGTTACCAACTCTCCGCATGACATTCAGATCATGTGAATTGCCATTTCTCTTCCTTTCTCTCTCTCTTCCCTCCCTCTCTCTCTGTCTCTTTCTCTCTCTCTGCCATGACCATTTCAGATAGAAGGTCGGAGAGACAGACCCCATGTGTGTGTTTAGGGAAAGGCTAGACACGTCCTCCAGCACAAGCACGGTGCCTGGACCCGAATGATAATCTTGGCAGTTAATGTGCTTTTACTTTGTATACATTGTACAAATGTATTGGAATTTTATTTGAAATGAGGAATTAAACTAGCTATTAGATTTTTTTCCCTTCCTGTAAATATATATGCCAGACTCAATGTATCCAAACATTCCTTTAGCGTCCGAATTGTAAGAGTGTGTTTGCTGGCTGGAGGCCATGTTGGCTGCTGGCTGCGAGGCAGCGTCAGAGTCACGTGGAGTCTCTGTTGTACTGAGGTACCAGTCATTTGGGTCTGTTAAGTAAGTTGCAATTTGTGATGAAATGAAGTGGAGAGTAGTGCTTCATAATGAACAGATTTCCTCGGTTACATGATTTTTCTTGTAAGACTTTAAAAAAAGAAAACTTGAAATTTTATATATTTGGATTTTGTAGATTTTTTTTTATTTTACTGCAACACAAGGTACCAAAATCATTAAATAAAGTACACTGTGGTCATTTTAGCACAAGTCTGAGTTCCTGATTCTTTCTATGTGTAGGAAGAGAGCAGGACATTGTGGGTGTAAGGTGGAACCAGTACAATTTAAACCTGAAAACAAAGAGTTGAATTCTGTCGAATGTGAAATAAATTTTAAATTAAGTTAAACCTATATCTAGGATATGTTTCATTTACTTATTTCTGCAAAGTGCCAAAGAATATTTATCTAGCATATTTATCAAGCATCTGCTCTAAAAGCAAAGATGTTTCAAATTACAGCGTGGCTTAAAACCTTATTTTGCTTAAACACGCATACAAGGAATAATCATCAATGAACGAAAATACATTTTAAAAAGATGACGTGTAAGTGCCTGACTTTTCCACAAAACTAGAGTTCATGCTTTATATAATTGCTTTTCCTAAATTATTCTAATTACTTTCATTTTATAGAATTTACTTTCTATAAAGTTAGTAATTACTGGCTTACAAAAATCTTTCTTTGTAAAATGTTAAAATAGATCTGTAGCATAAACTTTGACTACATGTCTAGAAACTGCAACAGTTAACAAAGAGAAACAGATGAAGAAAACTAGTAGAACAAAAATGAAAAATTGTTTTTAAAAAATCACTAGTTTTTTAAGAATAACAATTAAGAGCCCTCCCTGGTGGCGCAGCAGGTTAAAGCACTGCACTAAGAAGCTTAAGCCACTTCCTCATGAGTTCGATCCCCGCCTGCCCCGGAGGATATCCACATGGCGCGGCAGACCTCTCCTGACCCGCCCATTGCTCCCCTCAGCAGTGTACTTCGTTGATCTGCCTGTTCTGCTCCCCACTCTGTGCCTGGTGAATCCTCTCACCCTCCGCATCCCTGGCCTGTACCCCAGTTCTGAATAAATAAATCTTTAAAAAAAAATAACAAAAGTTTTAGTTCATAACTATGTGATATAAAATGTCTACTACACTAAGGATAAAAATACTGAAAGCGGCCCTCCCTGGTGGTGCAGCGGGTTAAAGCACAGCACTGAGAATCTAAAGCCGCTTCCGCATGAGTTCGATTCCTGCCTGCCCCGGAGGTGACCACATGGCGTGGCAGACCTCTCCTGACCTGCCCTCTGCTCCCCTCAGCAGTGTACTTCATCGATCTGCCTGTTCTGTTCCCCGCTCTCTCTGGTGAAGCCTCTCACCGCCCCTGAGCCTCTGGCTTGTACCCCAGTTCTGTATGCACAAATAAATAAATCTTTAAAAAAAAAATGTTCTAAAAATACTGAAAGCCCACCATTTTGATATACTTTCTTCTCACCTTTTTTGGTAAGGATTTATATGTTGTACATTATGATTTTAATAAACATTTTTTTTCAATCCTAACCACGTGGTAGGCATGGTATTGGGGTTATAAATATGAATAAAACACATTTTCTTCCCAAAGAATAGTCTGGTAGGAAAAAAAGAGTCCAGGTATAGTAGTTATTGTATGATTTGGTGGTGAGAGCAAAAATAGAGATCTGCATAGATTAAACGGCAGTGTCAGATGCAGCCTGCCAGGCGAGGAGTGAGGGGTACCCCACCATGGAGGCACCTGGGTCACTGAGTTAGTGGACGGAGAAAAGTCCCCTCCACACACTGTCTGGACCAAATGGACATGAATAAAATATTAACTTCCACTGGGCTGAGCTTCCAACATCTGGGGCTACCTGATGCAGTAGTCAGCTTTCTCTGACTTTTAAAGGAGCATTCCATGAATGCGAATGTATAGTTAGCTCAGCCACCTGTAAAATTAGCTCTCTTAATTGAGTATAAAGGGTAAGCGGCTCACCACCAAAGAGACAATACAGTCAATACAGTTCGTATGATGAAAGATCAGTGGAAAGCACAACTACAAGAAAAGTATGTTAACACCATCTGAGATAGGGTGTATGTCCTAAGATTTAATCCCTTAAAAGATCCATATAGGCCCTCCCTGGTGGCGCAGCCTGTTAAAGCACTGCACTAAGAAGATTAAGCCACTTCCTCATGAGTTCGATCCCTGCCTGCCCCGGAGGAGACCACATGGCGCAGCAGACCTCTCCTGACCCACCCGCTGCTCCCCTCAGCAGTGTACCTCCTTGATCTGCCTGTTCTGTTCCCCACTCTGTGTCTGGTGAATCCTCTCACCCTCCGCATCTCTAGTCTGTACCCCAGCTCTGTATGAATAAATAAATCTTTAAAAAAAAAAATCCATATAATTGTCCATAAAGCAACTGAAAGGAATATTTAACCTACAAGATTTGCTAAATTTCCTAAGACATACATACAAAGAAGTGTATAACAGGGAAAATTCAAAACTTTGAAGAACAAAAAATAAAAATAAACTGTGATACATTCTAATAAGTTAAACATCTTGTAGCAACCAAGAATAATACTTTTAAAATATCTTACTGCATTCAAGAACAGAATTAATTGTCAAAACTTCATTTCTGAAAGTAAAACACAAAGAAACAATTATGTTGGTAAACCATAAATACAAATGCAGCACTACATTAACATAACAAGCAAACAATGACTTCATGAGTAAAGAATCTTAAAAGGAAAGAAAATTGGCTCTAGTGAAATACACAGTTACCTGAGAATAGTCCTGTCTGACACACCAGTTGATAAGCAAGTATGAAATTGGCAACTATGTTAGGTGTGAATTGAATTTCTTTGACAGATATTTGAAAAAGATGTAACCATCGGCTCTCCCTGGTGGCACAGCAGGTTAAAGCACTGCACTGAGAAGCTAAAGCCACTTCCACATGAGTTTGATTCCTGCCTGCCCCGGAGGTGACCACATGGCGTGGCAGACCTCTCCTGACCTGCCCTCTGCTCCTCTCAGCAGTGTACCTCGTCGATCTGCCTGTTCTGCTCCCCGCTCTGTCTCTGGTGAAGCCTCTCACCGCCCATGAGCCTCTGGCTTGTACCCCAGTTCTGTATGTACAAATAAACAAATCTTTTAAAAAAAATTTAAAAAAAAGAAAAAAGAAAAAGATGTAACAATAACCTAAACAATTTAATTGAGTCAGTGTTGTCTTTAGTATCCTTTTACTCTGAAGCTATACTCCAGAAATTATATAATTATAATTAGAGCATAATTATGTAATTATGTTAAATCAATAAAACCCTAATTTTAAAATCCTGCTACTCATTTCCAGGCAATCCCCTTCCATTTCTCTCTATATAGCCATGCTTGCCAAATGCCCTGTTCCACTCTGACCCTTCTCATAATCGATGCCTTTTCTCAGAGACAAAATAATTACAAACTCTAGCCCTCTTCTTAAAACTCATTTATATGTATTTTATAGCCACCCTTGCCACTGCCTTAAGAAACATTTCGACATCCTTTCTCAAGGCTTAACCATCCACCTGTGTCAGTCCCATTATTTTTTACTTCACTTATACAGGCTTTCTCTCCATCTATTCCCCCCACTCCTCTGCCTTTCATGAGACCATTCTGTATGTGTTAGTGCTGAAATCATCTCAGGCAAAACTGAAAACCTGGTTTTCTTTCTCATTGTTCTCCATGACTCCTTTTGCTGCCTTCTCCAGTTCTCTTTGCTCTCTTTCTTGAAAGCAAAATTTACAAGCTTGACATTATTCAATCAAACGTAGAAAATCAGAAGTATAAGTTTCATCAGAGTAGGGTTCACATCACAGTTTTTTAATAAAATAAATAAATGAATATTACCATAGACATTCATTAAATTCTTGGAAACTACATTTCTTCATCCATAGAGCAGTGGCTATGATCAGGTATTGTGCAGAAATCAACACAATGCCTATGGATTAAAATAAATATAACTAACAAATACCAATAAAAAGTATTGTTATTATTATCATTATTTATTATTACTAATAAATAAAGACCAATAAATAACATAAAAAGGCATAAGTAAGTTACTAACTCCCAAGTCCCATGATTTGGGCTAAATCTTACACACAAAAGATATCTAAAAACATCTCATCTTGGTGCACTCAGATATATGCCATTCTATTTAAAGAAAAAAAAGATCATTCATTCCCCCAGATTTCTGAACTGTTTACTCACCAGTCATGCCATCTAAAATATGTTCTAATTTTCTTTAGTATGAGTCCAAGAATACGTTGTCCAAAATAAATTTCCACATAGAGCAGGAAAAATTTGGTGTTGTTAATTCACTATTGATCTTGGTCCACTATTACCTTCTGGAAAACATATCAGTGATGTTGTATTTTGAGTTCGGGGTCCTTGGGTTCACTCTGGGAAAGGTTTCACCAAAGCTCCCCTTTCAGCCGCACACAGCGAGATTCTTCACGAGACAGAGACTCAGTTATTTTTAAAGAGTAAGTTTATAGAAAGAGACAGGAGAGGAAAAGACACTTGCAGGTGCAAGTGGGCAGGAAGAGCTGCCCCAGAAGGGCCACTGCCCTGCAGAGGGAGAAAGTGGGTGGAAACAAACACCTGTATAGTCAGAGATGGGCAGTGGAACAGCTGTCCCATGCTGGTAGAGAGACTGCCCTCATATAGGAAGCTTCTCTTTGGGAGGGGCTCACTCCGTGTGAGCCTAGGTAGGTAGAACTTGAGAAGACCAGAGATTTCCTGATGAGCTTTGTCTCCAAGTCCTAATCTTTTACCTTTTGGGTCTAAGCTTCAGGCAGAGCCCCCAACAGTCTGTTATCTGCTGGGACCTCTTGGAGACATCCAGGCACCCTGGACATCCTGGACATTGGGCTTTGATGCCTGAGGACCTTGATTTTATGGGTGTATCAATTGCTTCATCAGCCCCTTCTATCTGTCCCCTTTGTGCGACTAACAGTTTTGTGATGCCTCCCCTACATTCCTTCCTCCATCATCAGGAATTGTGTAAGTTTGCCTGTAGTATTATAGCCTTTGCTTACTCTGGACTTCACACACTCTATAAACTTAATATATGCACTTCTACTGAAATTTACGCAAAACTACTATGAACTTCAGGGCCACCCAGTAAAATCTGGTGCATCTTTCCAGTGAGTAAAATTTGATATTTATTTTAAATGAATTGCATACATCTTTTTCCTCCCTAACTTATATTTTGGAAGAAACATTGTGTGTACTGATAAAATAATTTTATTGGCATAATCTAGGTCAGGGCTTTATTGATAACCTACCAACTGGTTCATTATCCTTTGACTGAATACATTAAAATTTATACATCTAGATCAGAAATTTAAGCAATGTTTCAATATATGTAGCAAGTCATTATATTCAGTTTTCTAGCATATAATTTGTTTATGGGAGGATTCATTATGAAAATGACATTACTCAAAAGTATGATTCTTTCAGTGCAGCAACAATTTTAACCTATTTAAGGCTAAATTACTATACCTAGAAAACTGAGACTTTTTCAACAATTTTTCATGTTGCACCGGGAATCCAAGTCTACTTTCTGAGGAAAAGATTAATCATATGTAAAGGCTTCCTTACTCCAACCTCTCGGTTAAGAAAGAGTAACATTATACTCATGCACAATTTTCAAATTCATAAGATATCAACTTAGACTCAAAAATAATTACTATTGAAGTATGGCTCACCTCCACAAATGTTGATAAGTTCATACCTTCCTCAACAGCAGACTTTGAAAATTTTATTTCCACAAGGATCAGGCAAGTATTGTGAATGAGAACCATGGCAAGCTGAAGAATAGATGTTCTCCCTACAGAAGGTCCAACCATGGTACCTGGCCCTCTACTGACTTAAGGGAAGGAAAAAATAAACAAAATAAGGATTTTGTATGATAATTCTGTATAGTTTACCTTTTAAAACAATTCATCTTCCGGACCCTCCCTGGTGGCGCAGCAGGTTAAAGCACAGTACTGAGAATCTAAAGCCACTTGCGCATGAGTTCAATCCCCACCCTGGAGATGACCCACATGGTGCAGCGGACCTCTCCTGTATCACCTGCTACTCCCCTCAGCAGTGTACTTCATCAGTCAGCCTGTTCTGCTCCCCACTCTGTCTCTTCTGAATCCACTCACTGCCCTTGCACCTCTGTCCTTTACCCCAGTTCTGTATGCATAAATAAATAAATCTTTTAAAATAATAGTAATAGTTCAAAATTCTAAATGTAAAACAATGTCTACTGACCAGAGGTAGTCTATGAGTAACCATGTATGATATTTCTAGATCTAGATTTTATTTTTTGTAAACCTGGATCCCACTATCTTTCCCATAATTAATTAATTGCTTTGAATGAACTACCATCTGACCTATTTTGAATGACTTTTTTAAAGCATTCTCACTTATTAAACTTATTCTGTGGAAGTTAGTAAGAATTTTCTTGTTCTCAATAGTTACATGTTGCCTTCTTTATGAGAACCCACAGAAGAAATATCTTTCAGACTTCAGTACCAAAAATAGTTATAACCTCAAATAGCACTTCTATCTTAAGATACTGTGAATCAAGGGTTTCCCCATTTGCATTTGCTCAGAGAAAACTCAGAGAAGCTTAGCTCTCTAACAAATTGTAAAAATGCCCGTGTGTGTGTGTGTGTGTGTGTGTGTGTTTTAGTACACGTGTGCAGATGCTATAGATTTGGGGTGAGATTTCTGTTCTCTGAGACCAATACCAAATTGATAATTTATTTTACGTTCTTTTTAATATTTGTATGGTATGCCAGTATCTTTGAAAGTTAATTCAAATTGATTTATTTTTAATATACACTTTATACAAATACACGTATTTATTTTTATTATACATCTATATATTACATATATTATACATATATTTTTATTATACATATTTTACATCATACTTCATTGTTGTACAATGTACGCTTTCTCATCTCAGTTATAATCCCTGAGAAATTCCCACCACCAATTCACCTGTGGTACACATTCAAAAAAATTAAGCTAGACTTTAAAAATTTATTTTTAAAAATTTAAAAATAAAAATTAAGCTAGAACTCACACCATGCACAAAAGACAACTCAAAGTAGATTAAGGAATTAGACATAAGGCCTGTAATTATAAAATATATGGAAGAAAATATAGGTGAAACACTACATGACATACATCACAAATTGATTTATTTTGAAATTTAGTAGCATAAAAGTAAGTAAATAAAATATTTTGATTTTTGATTTTTACTATTAAATAGATTGTTAGTGTTGATCCTTAATCTTGAATTGTCTCCTTAACTTTATACAGGTAATACTGATGAGACTTTACTATTCAAAAATTCTATAAACACCTGAAATCCCAACATATAAAGAAATAAAATAATTATTATTCAAACTTTCTCTTCATTCATTCAGCATCATGGTAAATGGAATATTAAGCTAAAAATCTAAGTACCACTTTTCTTTCTAGTATAAAATCTGTCACCAAGCCCTGTTGATTATAGCATCAAATATATCACAACCATTCTACTTTACATCTTTATCATTTCTCACCTTAAACTACAAAATAATTTTTGAGTTCCCTGGTCTAAGTTCCATACCCTCCCCTCTCCAAGTTCTCAACTTCTTGGGAAATATAAATATATACTGCATATTTATATTTATACTGTAGAAATCTTTCAAAAACACAATTAACTAAGATGCGTGGGTCTTACCAATCTCTGATTATGAAAAGAGTAAGTAAATAGTCAAGCCAAAATCTAAGAAGTGAAATCAGCCACTTTCCAGCTTTTATCTGATCTGGACAATGCTAGTTTTAATCTCCTGAGAAACCCCACAGTCTACACAGCAGGGTGTGCTGATTGTTCATGGGGAAGTAAAGTGTGGCAGAGCAATGTCTTGACAAGCTACCTTGAAAAGGGAACAGAACAAAAAGAGTCATAAAAAAGCATGTGAATGCAGAGATTTCAGAGCAGAGACAGAGCCAAGGTCAATGTTGGGGGAAGGAATCACACCAAACTCGTGAACTCCAGGCTTGAATAGAGAAGCCCGCTAACAGTCAGAACAGAGGAGGAATGTACTTACATAGAGGACCCTCACGAAGACAAACAGAGGCTATCTAAGGAGGGGTGGGTTATGCAATAAGTTCAGGACTCAGTAAAAAAAAAAAAAAAAAAAAAAAAAAAAA